>NC_056439.1:50216358-50226358 GCF_018296145.1 Oncorhynchus tshawytscha | reverse complement strand
CCATGACCAACACCATGCACCAGCACCATGACCAACACCATGACCAACACCATGACCAGCACCATGACCAACACCATGACCTGCATCATGACCAGCACCATGACCAGAACCATGACCAACACCATGACCAACACCATGACCAACACCATGACCAACACCATGACCAACACCAATGTTGATTTAGTGTGTTTTACATTTACTGTACTTTCCACCGCATTTGTTGACAACGAAATCTGGCCAGGGGCAGTAACATGATAAGAAGAATCATGGGACATCTGGATAGGGGGCAGTAACATGATAAGAAGAATCATGGGACATCTGGATAGGGGGCAGTAACATGATAAGAAGAATCATGGGACATCTGGATAGGGGGCAGTAACATGATAAGAAGAATCATGGGACATCTGGATAGGGGGCAGTAACATGATAAGAAGAATCATGGGACATCTGGATAGGGGCAGTAACATGATAAGAAGAATCATGGGACATCTGGATAGGGGGCAGTAACATGATAAAAGAATCATGGGACATCTGGATAGGGGGCAGTAACATGATAAGAAGAATCATGGGACATCTGGATAGGGGGCAGTAACATGATAAGAAGAATCATGGGACATCTGGATAGGGGGCAGTAACATGATAAGAATAATCATGGGACATCTGGATAGGGGGCAGTAACATGATCAGAAGATTCATGGGAAATCTGGCCAGGGTCAGTAACATGATAAGAAGATTCATGGGAAATCTGGATAGGGGTCAGTAACATGATAAGAAGAATCATGGGAAATCTGGGGTAGTTGCAATATAAGATAACAAAAACTGACAAAGGTTTTGAGTGAGAGGTCTAACTGGCGTCTTCAAGTGGACACACACCTCTCCGAAGTGGGCACAGTTTTCCTTCGTAATTTCAATGGACTTTTAGAAGAGTCTAGAAGAGTCTCAATGGACTTTTATGACTCAAGGAAGAGTCTTCAATTATAAGATGCTTTTTTTTAGCCTCTCCTTGCTGTGCCGTTGAGGAACTAGAGGAAGGACACTTGTTGTTTCATTTGGAACACAACCCAGCAGCCCTCACACAAACAGCCCATTATACATCTGGGTCAGGTGGGCATCATTTGAAAGCGTGTTCTATTGCCAAAATGACTAGCTAATGAATAAAATACAACCTTGCAGTATTTGGCTTTCACAAGACAATTCCAAGAAACAGACACACACATACACACACACATACACACACACATACACACACATACACACACACACACACACACACAGATATACATTCACACATACAACACACACTTAATCACATATATTTTCTAAATATTCAAAAACCTCTGGGTTCTCGTCCTGGGATCCTGTGGTATCTGATTGGTTGTCTCCCCATGTTAGGACCTTGCCTTGGCCAATGATGAGAGACTATCTCTGTATAATCGCTGTGCTGTCCACGCCCTCTCTGCTGCCTACCTCAGCCTCATCTCTCAACTCACCACCGTCCCTGCATTCTGCCAGCACATCCAAGAAGTAAGTAGGTGTATGTGTGTGTGTGTGTGTGTGTGTATGTGCGTGCGCGTGTGCGCGTGTGTGTGTGTGTGTGTGTGTGCGTGTGTGTGTGTTCATGCTGCTGTGTCCTCCCTCCCTAGGTGATAGAGCTGAGACAGAAGGAGGTACCCTACCTGCTGCCTGAAGACATCTTTATTGAAAACCCCAGGTACACATACTGTAGACACACACACACACACACGGACACACACACACACCTACTAAATAAACACTGTTTCAAATAGTCTCAAATAGCAGCCTGCACCTTCTATTAGCCAGGCAACGACTGTTTCAAATAAACAACCGTTTCAAATGAATGCCCGGTCTAAATGAATTGTTCACAAGTTTACCGTGAATTACCATAACTTGTTTACAAGATTTAATGTTTGATTTGTTACATTAAATAATTCATTACTGACTTGGAAAAAATGATGTCAATCATCTGTTTTTATCGCCAATATGAAACTGCCAGGCATTGGTTGCTAACAGCTGAGCACTGCCAGCTAACTGGCGAGTAAAAGTACCCCAACGGGAGTACAGACCCCCAACGGGAGTACAGACCCCCAACGGGAGTACAGACCCCCAACGGGAGTACAGACCCCCAACGGGAGTACAGACCCCCAACGGGAGTACAGACCTCCAACAGGAGTACAGACCTCCAACAGGAGTACAAACCTCCTACAGGAGTACAGACCTCCAACGGGAGTACAGACCCCAAATGGGAATACAGACCCACCAACGGGAGTACAGACCCCCAACGGGAGTACAGACCCCCAACGGGAGTACAGACCCCCAACAGGAGTACAGACCTCCAACAGGAGTACAGACCTCCAACAGGAGTACAGACCCCCAACGGGAGTACAGACCCCCAACAGGAGTACAGACCTCCAACAGGAGTACAGACCTCCAACAGGAGTACAGACCCCCAACGGGAGTACAGACCCCCAACGGGAGTACAGACCCCAAACGGGAGTACAGACCCCCAAATGGGAGTACAGATCCCCAACGGGAGTACAGACCTCCAACAGGAGTACAGACCCCCAACGGGAGTACAGACCCCAAACGGGAGTACAGACCCCCAAATGGGAGTACAGACCCCAAACGGGAGTACAGACCCCCAAATGGAAATACAGACCCACCAACGGGAGTACAGACCCCAAACAGGAGTACAGACCCCAAACAGGAGTACAGACCCCAAGAAATCAGCCAATCTCCTTCTAGTGGCCAAAGAACTGCCGGTAATGGGGAGAATAATTATTCAGTCAAGGAGTCACACTAAGACACAAGAACAGCGTGTAAATTATAACACATTAGTGCAGGAAATGTATTTAAAATACTGTAAGTGAATGCTGGAATTAAGCAAATGAGCAAAAGCTCTGTTTGTTAAAGAAAATAGAAATCTGTCTCTAAAAAATGCCTGTTATGTCCAGTGATTTAATATAAATGCCCGGGCTACTGCTAATGATAACGCTAACGCTAATGATAATGCTAATCATAATGCTAATGCGAACGCTAATACTAATGATAATGATAATGCTAATCATAATGCTAATGCTAATGCTAATGATAATGTGTGTTCCCAGAGTTCCAGAGTCTCTAGAGCGAGTGGAGGGAGAGGTCTTGTTCCAGCAGTTTCAGATCGCTGAGGTGCTGGGAGGAAGTGGCTACAACATAGAAATCCTGAACACACCGTTCACACCCCAGATCACAGGTACAGTCACGACACACACACACACACACACACACACACACACAACACACACACACACACACACACACACACACACACACACACACACACACACTGTAGCAGAGAGCAGTATGTGTCCCACCGTAGCAGACAGCAGTATGTCACACCGTAGCAGACAGCAGTATGTAACACACCGTAGCAGACAGCAGTACGTGTCACACCGTAGCAGACAGCAGTACGTGTCACACCGTAGCAGACAGCAGTATGTGTCACACCGTAGCAGACAGCAGTACATGTCACACCGTAGCAGACAGCAGTATGTCACACCGTAGCAGACAGCAGTATGTCACACCGTAGCAGACAGCAGTATGTGTCACACCGTAGCAGACAGCAGTATGTGTCACACCGTAGCAGACAGCAGTAGGTGTCACACCGTAGCAGACAGCAGTATGTATCACACCGTAGCAGACAGCAGTACGTGTCACACCGTAGCAGACAGCAGTATGTGTCCCACTGTAGCAGACAGCAGTATGTGTCCCACCGTAGCAGACAGCAGTATGTGCACCGTAGCAGACGTAGCAGTATGTGTCCCACCGTAGCAGACAGCAGTATGTGTCACACCGTAGCAGACAGCAGTATGTCACACCGTAGCAGACAGCAGTAGGTGTCACACCGTAGCAGACAGCAGTATGTATCACACCGTAGCAGACAGCAGTATGTGTCCCACCGTAGCAGACAGCAGTACGTGTCACACCGTAGCAGACAGCAGTATGTGTCCCACCGTAGCAGACAGCAGTACGTGTCACACCGTAGCAGACAGCAGTATGTCACACCGTAGCAGACAGCAGTAGGTGTCACACCATAGCAGACAGCAGTATGTGTCACACCGTAGCAGACAGCAGTATGTGTCACACCGTAGCAGACAGCAGTATGTGTCACACCGTAGCAGACAGCAGTATGTGTCACACCGTAGCAGACAGCAGTATGTGTCACACCGTAGCAGACAGCAGTAGGTGTCACACCGTAGCAGACAGCAGTATGTATCACACCGTAGCAGACAGCAGTACGTGTCCCACCGTAGCAGACAGCAGTACGTGTCCCAGTACAGACAGCAGTACGTGTCACACCGTAGCAGACAGCAGTATGTCACACCGTAGCAGACAGCAGTATGTCACACCGTAGCAGACAGCAGTATGTATCACACCGTAGCAGACAGCAGTATGTATCATACCGTAGCAGACAGCAGTATGTAACACACCGTAGCAGACAGCAGTACGTGTCACACCGTAGCAGACAGCAGTATGTGTCACACCGTAGCAGACAGCAGTATGTGTCACACCGTAGCAGACAGCAGTATGTCACACCGTAGCAGACAGCAGTATGTGTCACACGTAGCAGACAGCAGTATGTGTCACACCGTAGCAGACAGCAGTATGTGTCACACCGTAGCAGACAGCAGTATGTGTCACACCGTAGCAGACAGCAGTATGTGTCACACCGTAGCAGACAGCAGTAGCAGTGTCACACCGTAGCAGACAGCAGTATGTGTCACACCGTAGCAGACAGCAGTCACACCGTAGCAGACAGGTGTCACACCGTAGCAGACAGCAGTATGTGTCACACCGTAGCAGACAGCAGTATGTGTCACACCGTAGCAGACAGCAGTATGTGTCACACCGTAGCAGACAGCAGTACGTGTCACACCGTAGCAGACAGCAGTATGTCACACCGTAGCAGACAGCAGTATGTGTCACACCGTAGCAGACAGCAGTATGTGTCACACCGTAGCAGACAGCAGTATGTGTCACACCGTAGCAGACAGCAGTAGGTGTCACACCGTAGCAGACAGCAGTATGTGTCACACCGTAGCAGACAGCAGTATGTGTCACACCGTAGCAGACAGCATGTGTCACATGTGTCACACCGTAGCAGACAGCAGTATGTGTCACACCGTAGCAGACAGCAGTATGTGTCCCACCGCAGACAGCAGACAGCAGTATGTGTCACACCGTAGCAGACAGCAGTATGTGTCACACCGTAGCAGACAGCAGTATGTGTCACACCGTAGCAGACAGTACGTGTCACACCGTAGCAGACAGCAGTATGTCACACCGTAGCAGACAGCAGTAGGTGTCACACCGTAGCAGACAGCAGTATGTGTCACACCGTAGCAGACAGCAGTATGTGTCACACCGTAGCAGACAGCAGTATGTGTCACACCGTAGCAGACAGCAGTATGTGTCACACCGTAGCAGACAGCAGTATGTGTCACACCGTAGCAGACAGCAGTATGTGTCAGCAGACAGCAGTACGTGTCACACCAGACAGCAGTATGTATGTGTCACACCGTAGCAGACAGCAGTACGTGTCCCACCGTAGCAGACAGCAGACAGCAGTACGTGTCACACCGTAGCAGACAGCAGTACGTGTCACACCGTAGCAGACAGCAGTATGTCACACCGTAGCAGACAGCAGTATGTGTCACACCGTAGCAGACAGCAGTATGTATCATACCGTAGCAGACAGCAGTATGTGTCACACCGTAGCAGACAGCAGTATGTGTCACACCGTAGCAGACAGCAGTACGTGTCACACCGTAGCAGACAGCAGTATGTGTCACACCGTAGCAGACAGCAGTACATGTCACACCGTAGCAGACAGCAGTATGTCACACCGTAGCAGACAGCAGTATGTGTCACACCGTAGCAGACAGCAGTATGTGTCACACCGTAGCAGACAGCAGTATGTGTCACACCGTAGCAGACAGCAGTATGTGTCACACCGTAGCAGACAGCAGTATGTGTCACACCGTAGCAGACAGCAGTATGTCACACCGTAGCAGACAGCAGTATGTGTCACACCGTAGCAGACAGCAGTAGGTGTCACAGTAGCAGACAGCAGTATGTGTCACACCGTAGCAGACAGCAGTATGTGTCACACAGTAGCAGACAGCAGTATGTGTCACACCGTAGCAGACAGCAGTATGTGTCACACCGTAGCAGACAGCAGTAGGTGTCACACCGTAGCAGACAGCAGTATGTGTCACACCAGACAGACAGCAGTAGGTGTCACACCGTAGCAGACAGCAGTAGGTGTCACACCGTAGCAGACAGCAGTATGTGTCCCACCGTAGCAGACAGCAGACAGCAGTACGTGTCCCACCGTAGCAGACAGCAGTACGTGTCACACCGTAGCAGACAGCAGTACGTGTCACACCGTAGCAGACAGCAGTACGTGTCACACCGTAGCAGACAGCAGTATGTCACACCGTAGCAGACAGCAGTATGTCACACCGTAGCAGACAGCAGTATGTCACACCGTAGCAGACAGCAGTATGTCACACCGTAGCAGACAGCACACCGTAGCAGACAGCAGTATGACACACCGTAGCAGACAGCAGTATGTGTCACACCGTAGCAGACAGCAGTATGTCACACCGTAGCAGACAGCAGTAGGTGTCACACCGTAGCAGACAGCAGTATGTCACACCGTAGCAGACAGCAGTATGTCACACCGTAGCAGACAGCAGTATGTGTCACACCGTAGCAGACAGCAGTATGTGTCACACCGTAGCAGACAGCAGTAGGTTTCACACCGTAGCAGACAGCAGTAGGTGTCACACCGTAGCAGACAGCAGTATGTGTCACACCGTAGCAGACAGCAGTACGTGTCACACCGTAGCAGACAGCAGTACGTGTCACACCGTAGCAGACAGCAGTATGTGTCACACTGTAGCAGACAGCAGTATGTCACACCGTAGCAGACAGCAGTATGTGTCACACCGTAGCAGACAGCAGTATGTCACACCGTAGCAGACAGCAGTATGTCACACCGTAGCAGACAGCAGTATGTGTCACACCGTAGCAGACAGCAGTATGTCACACCGTAGCAGACAGCAGTATGTCACACCAGTATGTGCAGACAGCAGTATGTCACACCGTAGCAGACAGCAGTATGTGTCACACCGTAGCAGACAGCAGTATGTGTCACACCGTAGCAGACAGCAGTATGTCACACCGTAGCAGACAGCAGTATGTGTCACACCGTAGCAGACAGCAGTATGTCACACCGTAGCAGACAGCAGTATGTGTCATACCGTAGCAGACAGCAGTATGTGTCATACCGTAGCAGACAGCAGTATGTCACACCGTAGCAGACAGCAGTATGTGTCACACCATAGCAGACAGACAGCAGTACGTGTCCCACCGTAGCAGACAGCAGTATGTCACACCGTAGCAGACAGCAGTACGTGGTGTCACACCGTAGCAGACAGCAGTACGTGTCACACCGTAGCAGACAGCAGTATGTCACACTGTAGCAGACAGCAGTAGGTGTCACACTGTAGCAGACAGCAGTAGGTGTCACACCGTAGCAGACAGCAGTAGTGTGTAGCAGACAGCAGTATGTGTAGCAGACAGCAGTATGTGTCACACCGTAGCAGACAGCAGTAGGTGTCACACTGTAGCAGACAGCAGTACGTGTCACACCGTAGCAGACAGCAGTAGGTGTCACACCGTAGCAGACAGCAGTATGTCACACCGTAGCAGACAGCAGTAGGTGTCACACCGTAGCAGACAGCAGTATGTCACATCACACCGTAGCAGACAGCAGTATGTGTCACACCGTAGCAGACAGCAGTATGTGTCACACCGTAGCAGACAGCAGTATGTGTCACACCGTAGCAGACAGCAGTAGGTGTCACACCGTAGCAGACAGCAGTATGTGTCACACCGTAGCAGACAGCAGTATGTGTCACACCGTAGCAGACAGCAGTAGGTGTCACACCGTAGCAGACAGCAGTATGTGTCACACCGTAGCAGACAGCAGTAGGTGTCACACCGTAGCAGACAGCAGTATGTGTACACCGTAGCAGACAGCAGTAGTGTGTCACACCGTAGCAGACAGCAGTATGTGTCACACCGTAGCAGACAGCAGTATGTGTCACACCGTAGCAGACAGCAGTACGTGTCACACCGTAGCAGACAGCAGTACGTGTCACACCGTAGCAGACAGCAGTACGTGTCACACCGTAGCAGACAGCAGTATGTGTCACACCGTAGCAGACAGCAGTAGTATGTGTCACACCGTAGCAGACAGCAGTATGTGTCACACCGTAGCAGACAGCAGTATGTCACACCGTAGCAGACAGCAGTATGTATCATACCGTAGCAGACAGCAGTATGTGTCACACCGTAGCAGAAAGCAGTAGGTGTTACACCGTAGCAGACAGCAGTATGTGTCTATGTGTTGTAGATGAGGATCGCCTGTCAAAGAGGAAAAGTATCGGAGACACCATCTCTCTTCAGATGGACATGGATCCACGATATAGCCCAGAGAGAGAACAGGTAGGCTGTGTGTGTGTGTTCTCTCTGAGCCCAGGATTCAATCAGATCAGTGGTATCACGGGTGAGCTGACAATTTGCATAGCTTTTCATTGCTTTTGTTTAGGCCGTGTCAGAGGTGGATCTGCGTTAGGCCTGCACGAGGTCACTGTTACAAAACCACAGCCATCAAATAAAATGTATTTATATAGCCCTTCGTACATCAGCTGATATCTCAAAGTGCTGTACAGAATCCCAGCCTAAAACCCCCAAACAGCAAGTAATGCAGGTGTAGAAGCACGGTGGCTAGGAAAAACTCCCTAGAAAGGCCAAAACCTAGGAAGAAACCTAGAGAGGAACGAGGCTATGAGGGGTGGCCGGTCCTCTTCTGGCTGTGCCGGGTGGAGATTATAACAGAACATGGCCAAGATGTTCAAATGTTCATAAATGACCAGCAGGGTCAAATAATAGGTCCGGTGAACAGGTCAGGATTTCATAGCCGCAGGCAGAACAGTTGAAACTGGAGCAGCAGCACGGCCAGGTGGACTGGGGACAGCAAGGAGTCATCATGCCAGGTAGTCCTGAGGCATGGTCCTAGGGCTCAGGTCCTCTGAGAGAGAGAAAGAAAGAGAGAATTAGAGAGGGCATACATTCACATAGTACACCGGATAAGACAGGTAAAGTACTCCAGATATAACAAACTGACCCTAGCCCCCCGACATATAAACTCCTGCAGCATAAATACTGGAGGCTGAGGCAGGAGGGGTCATCCTTACAATCCATCCGCGTTAAAAGTTTAGAGATACATTTCTACTGCTGCTATGTCATAAACCCTCAAAGTTCCAGAACGGGGTGAAAATGGCAGCCATCTTGGTCAGGGAGAAATCCAAACCAGTCTAATTGGAATGAATGGCAGTAGAGGGATAATGTGATGTATCAGAAATATAAAATAGAATTATTGTCAACCTAATATATTGTTATGTACTGTAGTTTACACAGGTTTTATACAACGTAGATGTAAACAGACTGTAAATGTCTAAATTCTTGGAAAACCGTGAGTGTTATTATACATTATAAACTGGGTAGTTCGAGCCCTGAATGCTGATTGGCTGACAGCCGTGAGTGTTATTATACATTATAAACTGGGTGGTTTGAGCCCTGAATGCTGATTGGCTGACAGCCGTGAGTGTTATTATACATTATAAACTGGGTAGTTTGAGCCCTGAATGCTGATTGGCTGACAGCCGTGAGTGTTATTATACATTAAAAACTGGGTAGTTCGAGCCCTGAATGCTGATTGGCTGACAGCCGTGAGTGTTATTATACATTATAAACTGGGTAGTTCGAGCCCTGAATGCTGATTGGCTGACAGCCGTGAGTGTTATTATACATTATAAACTGGGTGGTTCGAGCCCTGAATGCTGATTGGCTGACAGCCATGAGTGTT
>NC_056439.1:50173858-50211358 GCF_018296145.1 Oncorhynchus tshawytscha | reverse complement strand
TCCATTGAAATACCAATGGAACACCCCAACCATCATTGCATGTAATCCATGTTGTTGTGTGTTTGTATACAGCAATAACTCTATATAGTTCAGCAATACTGTGACATCACAAGAGAAAGTCTGTATGTGTGTGCGTACATACGCTGTACATTCACGTGTGTTCCTACTGAATGTGAACCAGTGACTAAAGTGAATGTTATTGAGTGTTTGACACTGTGATGCCTCCCATGTACTGAGGAGTGGACCACAAAAGCAGGACCACACCGTCAGCAAAGATAACTTTAAGTTACTAAGAATATATATTGTTTTAATTTATACAATTTCACTTTTAAGTCTGTTTTCAGTATGAAACACAGAAAGTTAGCAGGCTGATTCTTTGATTCTGCTTTGTGACATCATACCCCCCCTGAACTACCCCACTGTGTACTAATACCAATCAAACAGTGTCCGTATCTAATCTACTCTATGATATTATATTCTATTCTGCTCTGCTCTGGTGTACTCTACTCTTCTCTATTCTATTCTACACTACTTTGAACTCCTCTACTCTACTCTACTATATTCTACTCTTCTCTATTCTGCTCTACTCTAGTATATTCTACTCTACTCTATTCTGCTCTACTCTACTATATTCTAATCTACTCTATTCTGTTCTACTCTACTCTATTCTACTGTTTTATTCCACTCTACTCTATTCTATGCTACTCTACTCTATTCTACTGTACTCTATTCTACTCTGTTATATTCCACTCTACTCTATTCTACTCTAATCAATTATATTTTACTCTACTCTATTCTACTCTATTATATTCTACTCTACTCTCTTCTACTCTACTCCATTCTACTCTATTATAATATATTATACTATTCTCTACTCTATTATATTCCTTTCTACTCTACTATATTATATTCTACTCTATTCCAATCTTCTCTACTCTACTCTATTCTACTCTACTCTACTTTATTCTACTCTATTCTTCTCTTTTCTACTCTACTATATTCTACTCTACTCTATTCTTTTCTACTCTATTCTACTCTATTCTACTCTACTATTTTATATTCTACTTCATTATACTCTATTCTACTCTTTTCTACTCTACTATATTCTATTCTACTCTATTCTACTCTACTCTACACTACTTTATTCTACTCTTCTATTATATTATATTATAGTCTATTCTATTATATTCTACTCTATTATTATATTCTACTCTATTCTACCCTTTTCTACTCTACTATTTTATATTCTACTTCATTCTACTCTATTCTACTCTTTTCTACTCTACTATATTCTATTCTACTCCACTCTACTATTTTATATTCTACTCCACTCTACTATTTTATATTCTACTCTACTTCATTCTACTCTATTCTGCTCTTTTCTACTCTACTATTTTATATTCTACTTCATTCTACTCTATTCTACTCTTTTCTACTCTACTTCATTCTACTCTATTCTACTCTTTTCTACTCTACTTCATTCTACTCTATTCTACTCTTTTCTACTCTACTTCATTCTACTCTATTCTACTCTTTTCTACTCTACTTCATTCTACTCTATTCTACTCTTTTCTACTCTACTTCATTCTACTCTATTCTACTCTTTTCTACTCGACTATATTCTACTCTACTCACTGTGTCAGTGTAATCTCTGTTTCCAGTAATACTCTGAATGTCAATATTTAATCAAACTCTGAAAACAGAATACTGTCAAACAAGACATGCAGAGTGATGCTGTGGCGTCTTGTTTGAGATCTGATACTGGATGCTCTGATGTTTTGTTCTCAGCGTGTGTGTGTGTGTGTGTGTGTGTGTGTGTGTGTGTGTGTGTGTGTGTGTGTGTGTGTGTGTGTGTGTGTGTGTGTGTGTGTGTGTGTAAGGCAAAGTGTCTCTTTCAGTTCATCTGTTGTAGTTGTTATACTGAAACCAATCTAGTCACAATATTCATGACAAATCATAGCAAAATCATTGATTTGTTCTAGTTGATGAATATTGGTGATGATGTGTGATTCAATGCTTTTGTTCCTTGGTATTATCATGATCATGCATTGAAACCTATGCTGTTATTGGACCTCTGTGTATGTCCCTACCAGTCGCATGTCGGCATTGGTTTGTACACCTGTCTGTTAAAGTATGGTCTTTGTGTGTGTGTGTGTGTGTGTGTGTGTGTGTGTGTGTGTGTTGTCTTACTCTTCCCTGACTCTGTGATGTTATGTCTAATTGTTTCTCTCTGTCACAGCTGTACATAGAATAATGAATATACAATTAAAATCTAGAATTTTAACAGATGTGTGTTTGTGCTGTGTGTACATGGTGAGATGCAGGGCATTGTGTCAGTAAATGAAAACTGCTAGACTGTGGTTGCTTGCAATAAAATACAAAAGTATCGTTGAATCAGGGGTTGGAACCAGTTCAGGGAACAGAACTGAAAAATAACAGCATTTTTGGAGGAATGGAAACAGAACCATTTTTGTCTTTTAAAAAACAATGAACTATTATTGATCATGTTTTTGTTGCCATTTAGTAGACTCTCCTATCCACAGCAATTAGGGTTAAATGCCTTGCTCAAGAGCACATCAACTTTTTTTACGTAGTCGGCTCTGGGATTCGAACCAGCGACGTTTCGGTTACTGGCCCAATGCTCCCTTCATGTTTTATGTTTTGTTCCAAAAATATTCCTAATGTTTAGTATATAATACGTTTTAGTAATAGTAATAGCTTAAACACATTCCAGTTCACGTCATGTCATGATGTTCAGCGCCAAGCCCCCTTCGTGTCCACCCCTCTCTCTCTCACTCTTTCCCCAACCGTGAAATTTCAGTCACATCTCACACCTGCAGTTATCTGACCAATCGAACAGATTCCTCATAGCAAGCTTCTCTATCCGTGCTCATGGGCAGAGTAAATTTATGAGCTATATTGTAAAACCGTTATGATTTCATGTGTAAAAAAATGTACAAAAAGGAACTACGTGAATCGTTACTTGTTTTGGGTCTGAACCGGTTCAGAACTTTCTTTTCTTGTCGGAACACTGGATTGGAACCGGTTCAGAACTTTCCTTTCTTGTCGGAACACTGGATTGGAACAAAAATAATAGGGGTTCTGTTCGTAACGGAACACTGGATTGGAACAAAAATAATAGGGGTTCTGTTCGTAACGGAACACTGGATTGGAACAAAAATAATAGGGGTTCTGTTCGTAACAGAACACTGGATTGGAACAAAAATAATAGGGGTTCTGTTCGTAACGGAACGATTGGAAAATGATTTCAGTTCCATCCCCTGGTTGGAATGTTTCATTTACAAAAATATTACATTCCAATAAATAATGTAATCATCACTCAGTGACAACAGCATGGTTCTGTACAGAGTTAGGATTTTATTGGAGACAAAATTACAGTATTAGCTAACATCATCGCTACATCAGAGGACAGTGCTTTTAGCCAATCACAAAACAGGTCTGTCTCCTAATGGCAAATCAAATGAGAGCTTACTGGCTCTAAGTCCTACAGTGACATTCTCTTCCTCCCTCAACCCTGGAAATGGTATTTCCTCTCCCCCAATGCCCTCTTTTCTTCCCCTTCCTCCCTCCCTCACTGCTCTCTCTTCTGCTGTCCGTCTTTGATAATGACGTTTTTGAACAGCGTGAGCAGTGGTTTCTGGCTGCGTTCGTCCCAGCTCTTCATGAACCCTCCATAGCGCTTACTGGCGGGCGGTCCGCTCCAGCGGAAGTGGTTCATCTTGTACGAGCCGTCTTTCTTCTCCTGAAGACTAAACACCCCCTCCATGCCCTCTGCCTCGCCCCCCTCCGTAGTCCCAGGCTCAAGGGAGGGGTAAATGGCGTCGTCGGTGCCCAGCTCTCGTCTCATCTCGCTGGGAAAGGCCTCGGAGGACTCCTCCTCCACACCGTTGGTGTAGACCTTCACCGGCCGACGCTTACGGCCCACAGGCTTTCCCCAGCGGAAGTGTTCCATGGAGTAGGAACGCTTGGCCTGGGGGGACACACTGATCTGCTGCTCCGTGGGGTACAGGGGGGAGGATGGGGAGAGGAGGGACAGAGGTAAGTAGAGGGGAGGAGAGTCAGAGTCGGAGGGGGACGGGGGTTGGAGATGCACCTTGACGGGGAAGATGGGAGATTTGGTGGTGAGGTCAGAACGACAGAGCTGGATACACTCCTGAGAGAGAGGAGCGGGGAGGAGAGAGAGGAGGGAGAGGGGATGAAGAGGAGGGAGAAGAGAGAGAAGGGAGAAGAGAGAGATGAGAGAGGAGGGAGAGGGGAGAGACAGGAGCAGAGAGGAGGGAGAAGATGGAGAGGAGCGGAGAAGAGAGAGGAGGGAGAGGAGCGGAGAGGAGAGACAGATGAGGGAGAGGAGCGAGGAGGGAGAGAAGAGAGGAGAGAGAGAGGAGGGAGAGAGAGAGGAGGAGAGGAGAGAGAGAGAGAGAGGGAAGAGGGAGAGAGAGAGGAGGAGAGAGAGAGAGGAGGGAGAGGAGCGGGGAGAGAGAGAGGAGGGAGAGAGAGAGAGGAGAGAGAGGAGAGAGGGAGAGAGAGAGGAGGGAGAGGAGAGGGAGAGAGAGGAGGGAGAGAGAGGAGGGAGAGAGAGAGAGAGGAGAGAGAGGAGGGAGAGGAGAGGAGAGGAGAGGGAGAGGAGCAGGGGAGAGAGAGGAGGGAGAGAAGAGAGGAGGGAGAAGAGAGAGGGAGAGGAGAGGAGAGGGAGAGGAGGGAGAAGAGAGGAGGAGAGGGAGAGAAAGGAGAGGGGAGAGGAGGCAGAGAAGAGGGAGAGAGAGAGGAGGCAGAGAAGAGAGGAGAGAGAGGAGGCAGAGAGAGAGAGAGAGAGAGGAGGCAGAGAAGAGAGGAGAGAGAGGAGGCAGAGAAGAGAGGAGAGAGAGAGGAGGCAGAGAAGAGAGAGAGAGGAGGCAGAGAAGAGAGGAGAGAGAGGAGGCAGGAGAGAGAGAGAGAGGAGGCAGAGAAGAGAGGAGAGAGGAGGAGAGAAGAGAGGAGAGGAGGCAGAGAGAGAGGAGGAGAGAGAGGAGGCAGAGAAGAGAGGAGAGAGAGAGGAGGCAGAGAAGAGAGGAGAGAGAGGAGGCAGAGAAGAGAGGAGGAGAGAGAGGCAGAGAGGAGAGAAGAGAGGCAGAGAAGAGAGGAGGAGAGAGAGAGGAGAGAGAGGGAGGGAGAGAAGAGAGGAGAGAGAGGAGGAGAGAAGAGAGGAGAGAGAGGAGGCAGAGAGGAGAGAGAGGAGGAGAGAGAGGAGGAGAGAAGAAGAGAGGAGAGAGAGGAGGAGAGAAGAGAGGAGGCAGAGAGAGAAGAGAGAGAGAGAGAAGAGAGGAGAGAGGCAGAGAAGAGAGGAGAGAGAGGAGGCAGAGAAGAGAGGAGAGAGAGAGAGGAGAAGCAGAGAGAGAGAGGAGAGAAGAGAGGAGGAGGAGGAGAGAAGAGAGGAGAGAGAGGAGGCAGAGAAGAGAGGAGAGAGAGGGAGAGAGGAGGAGAGAAGAGAGAGAGAGGAGGCAGAGAGAGAGAGGGAGAAGAGAGAGAGGAGGCAGAGAAGAGGAGAGAGAGGAGGCAGAGAAGAGAGGAGAGAGAGAAGAGAGAGGAGAGAGAAGAGAGAGAGAGGAGGGAGAGAAGAGAGGAGAGAGAGGGCAGAGAGAGAGAGAGAGAGAAGAGAGGAGAGAGAGGAGGAGAGAAGAGAGGAGAGAGAGAGAGAGAAGAGAGGAGAGAGAGGAGGAGAGGAGAGGAGAGAGAGGAGCAGAGAAGAGAGGAGAGAGAGGAGGGGAGGAGGCAGAGAGGGAGAGAGAGAGGAGGAGAGAAGAGAGGAGAGAGGAGGCAGAGGAGGAGAGAGAGGAGGCAGAGAAGAGAAGAGAGAGAGGAGGCAGAGAAGAGAGGAGAGAGAGGAGGCAGAGAAGGAGAGAAGAGAGAGAGAAAGGAGCAGAGAGAGAGGGGGAGAGAGAGAAGAGAGGAGAGAGGAAAAGAGGAGAGAGAGGAGAGAGAAGAGGAGAGAGAGGAGAGGAGGCAGAGAGAAGAGGAGGAGAGAAGGAGAGGAGAGGGAGAGAAGAGAGAGAGAGAGGGAGAGGAGAGGAGAGAGAGGAGGCAGAGAAGGAGAGAGAGAGGAGGCAGAGAAGAGAGGAGAGAGAGAGGAGGCAGAGAAGAGAGGAGAGAAAGGAGGGAGAGAGAAGAGAAGAGGGGAGAGAGGAGGAGAAGAGAGAGAAGAGAGGAGGCAGAGAAGAGAGAGAGGAGGCAGAGAAGAGAGGAGAGGGAGAGAGGAGAGGAGAGAGGAGGCAGAGAAGAGAGGAGAGAGAGGAGGCAGAGAAGAGAGAGAGAGAGGAGGAGGCAGAGAGAGAGAGAGGCAGAGAAGAGAGAGGAGGCAGAGAAGAGAGGAGAGAGAGGAGGAAGAGAGGAGAGAGAGGAGGCAGAGAAGAGAGAGAGAGAGAGGCAGAGAAGAGAGGAGAGAGAGGAGGCAGAGAGAGAGGAGAGAGAGGAGGCAGAGAGAGAGAGAGGAGAGAGAGGAGGCAGAGAAGAGAGGAGAGAGAGGAGGCAGAGAAGAGGAGAGAGAGAGGAGGGAGGAGGAGAGAGGCAGAGAAGAGAGAGAGAGAGAGGAGGCAGAGAAGAGAGGAGAGAGAGGAGGCAGAGAAGAGAGGAGAGAGAGGAGGCAGAGAAGAGAGAGAGGGAGAGAAGAGAGGAGGGCAGAGAAGAGAGAGAGGAGAGAGAGGAGGGAGAGAGAAGAGAGAAGAGGGAGGCAGAGAGAGAGGAGAGAAGGCAGAGAAGGAGGAGAGAGAGAGGAAGAGAAGAGAGGAGAGAGAGAGAGGAGCAGAGAAGAGAGGAGAGAGAGAGGCAGAGAGAGGAGAGAGAGAGGAGGCAGAGAAGAGAGGAGAAGAGGAGAGAAGAGGAGGGAGAGAAGAGAGGAGGAGAGGAGAGAGAGGAGAGGAGAGAGAGGGGCAGAGAAGAGAGAGAGAGAGGAGGAGAGAGAAGGAGGAGAGGTGAGGTAGCAGTAGAATAAGAGGAGGCAGAGAAGAGAGGAGAGAGAGGAGGGAGAGAAGAGAAGAGAGAGAGGAGGGAGAGAAGAGAGGAGAGAGAGGAGGGAGAGAAGAGAGGAGAGAGAGAGGTTAGGTGTGTAGCAGTAGAATAACACTCAGTCGTAACCGCTCTCTTACAACATTTGGAAAACATTCTGCTCTTTCTTTGCAATGTTTCTAGCTCACCAGGATGCTGTTCTCAGAGCTGAGGTCATGACAGCGAGGGTTCTCCCAGCACTGACCTTTCACCCCTCTGACCACGCCCACCACGGCCACAGCCAATAGCCACGCAGGACACAGCATCTTCACCTTGCACACACACAGAACAAAGTTATACACACACTCACAGCATGATGCGGCTAAACTACACTCTCAGAAAAAATAAAGAGTGCTATGTAGGATCATTTGTCCCTGTAGGAGAACCCCCTGAAAACGGGTCAAAATAGAACCATTTCCAGATCAGATGGACTCATGGAACACACCTGGGTTGAAAAGAAGCTGGGTTCCAAATAGAACCTGTAAAAAGATGCTATTTTGAAACCAGAAACAGTTCTCTCTGATCTTAAATGTTTATATCTGGAGAAAATAATTCTCAGAGGGTTCCCCTACAGGGACACATGGAGTAACATACAGTCCACAGCACCCTCCACGCAGCTGGTGGAGATTACTGCTGTAATCGACTTCTGAACGTCGTCATTAATTGAAGGATTGCAGATGAGGGTGACAAAAAAAAAGTGGCATTTCTCTCACGACTCAATGACACTTTATATTTTCCCTAGAAAGCTCATGACTCAGGTGTTACTGACGGACGGACGGACTAATTGACAGACAGACTGATTGACGGACAGACATACTAATTGACAGACATACTGATTGACAGACATACTGATTGACACACGGACTGATTGACAGACAGACTGATTGACAGACTGACTGATTGACAGACTGACTATGAGCTAACACCACTTTTCTCACTTTTTTTATGCGAACAAGTAAAGAATATTAAACATTTGCCTAATCAATTATAACGCCCCATTGCAGCAGAGGACTAGATGTGATTTAGTGGAATAATGAGAATTTAGTAAAATGATCATGTTAATTAATGGCAATCATTTTAAAGAACTATATAATTATATAATTTTAATTATCATTACAACATAAATCATTTCTAGATAATCGGAAATATAAACTTTAGAATTCAGAATTCTGTTTATAATAATTCTCAAATTTAAATAATATTAATCTGATGTCACCAACCTGTCGCCAAAGCTTCTCTCTCTCTTCTCGCTCTTCTCCCTCTCTTCTCGCTCTTGTCTCTCTCTTGTCTCTCTTCTTTCCTCCAACCAGTCTCACTTTTCTCTTCCGAGGAGTTGTCTTCTTCAGTGTCTGCACTGTTGTCCGTCTGTGTGTCCGAGAGTGTGTATGTTTGAGAGTGTGTGTGTGTGTGTGTGTCTCTCTGTCTCTGGCCCTCTCTCTTTTATACCTGAACCTGAGTGACGGTGGCTCTCAAGGCCACCCAGAGCCCCGGGTTGCCCCCCCCCCCACACACCACAGCCCTTAAGAAAAGAAAGCCACACACACACACCAGAAGGATTAAGTGTGTACACCTGATGAGCGTCCAACGCACAACAAACAACATGACAAACGTCCAGTCTTTGTCCACCAGTTAGGGACTTGAACGTCAACGGAGTGAACAGGTGGATTATCGAGGGTCTGCCATGCTGTCAGAAGAGGAAGCTTGTCGTCTGTATGCTGAAGGTGTGGAGTTACTCTGATCTGTGTGGTCCAGGGCTGACTGACTGACATCTGGCTCTTTTGTCTACTGGATTTAACACCTGTCTGGATTAACACCTTTTAAGAGGCTGTGTCAACTCTGGGTCCGTCAGGAGGAAGATATGAAGAAGATGCTAGAAGGAAGAGTAGATACTAAAAACCTGCCAAATCGTGATTTGTTCAAATAACCAGTGACGAAAAAACACAAACACCGGATCTATTTCTTGTTGTTAGCTATCGGGGGGCCCCCTTAGTATAAAGACAGATCAATGGTGCCATTTATGTTGACAGTCTGTCCACCAGAGATTAAAGGCTGAGTGACAGACAGGATGGAGTGACTGGAGGTTGGAGGGAGGAGAGAATAGGAGGGTGGCAAGAGGGTGATGACCTCTGTTGACCTCTTGTCAAGGCTCTA
This sequence comes from Oncorhynchus tshawytscha, assembly GCF_018296145.1. Lineage (NCBI taxonomy): Eukaryota > Metazoa > Chordata > Actinopteri > Salmoniformes > Salmonidae > Oncorhynchus > Oncorhynchus tshawytscha. The sequence goes on along the minus strand of NC_056439.1, from coordinate 50,202,169 downwards.
GCCATTCAACGGGGATCTGCTCTGTGTCAATGGCCATTCACATTCAATTTAATTAAATTCACACACACACACACACACACACACACACACACACACACACACACACACACACACATACACATACACATACACACACACACACACACACACACACACACACACACACACAAACCCGTGCATTCACGCACACACACACACACACACACACACACACACAAACCCGTGCATTCACGCACACACAAAGACACACACAGGGGTCATTCAATGGGAAACTGCTAAGTGACAAGGTCTCAGAGTGTCTAACTTCATTCTAACTCTAGAAATGGACAAGAGAAAAGCCATTAGATCTGACCTTGGCTTGTTGTGTACGAGCCTGTGGATTGACACACACACACACACACACACACACTGGGGGCGCAAAGAGCTTTAATGGTTTGTGGAGTGGAGAAGCCATTCAGTGAATGACCTCATTGATGGAAACACACGGGTACCTCTGAACATCTCCTCTTAGATGGAACAGTTTATTGACAGAGTTTCCCATTAAGACAAAATGTGAAGAAAAAGAACAACATTGGCTTGGATCATCTTACATTCGTTGATATCATCTCTGACAGGGACGATGTGATGGAAACAGGAGGACAGGACACCGTGTTGGACATTTTATAACATAAACATATATAAACATAAAAACAACCAATCTCACTCAAATGGTGAGACATGGTGGGACACCTGATTCAAATAATCACTCTAGCTCTCCATCCAGGGCTCTGCACTGATGCTGACCCTGTGTGTGTGTGTGTGTGTGTGTGTGTGTGTGTGTGTGTGTGTGTGTGTGTGTGTGTGTGTGTGTGTGTGTGTGTGTGTGTGTGTGTGTGTGTGTGTACATCAAGCCTGTATAAAGAGAGTCAGTGAAAAAGAAGTTACTGAACAAAATTAAACGCAACATGCAAAGATTTCTCAGAGCTACAGTTTGTTTATTATTTAAGGAAATCAGTCAAATTAAATAAATTTGTTATGCTCTAATCTGATCTATGGATGTAAACATGACTGGGAATACAGATGTGCATCGGTTGGTCACAGATACCTTCAAATAAAAAGGTAGCGCCCGTCGATCAGAACACCAGTCAGTATCTGGTGTGACCCCCATCTGCCTCATGCAGCGCGACATCTCCTTCACTTTCATCAGGTTGTTGATTGTGGACTGTTGAATGTTGTTCATCTCCTCTTCAATGGCTGTGTGAAGTTGCTGGATATTGTGTATGTGTGTATCTGGTACAGACACAAGACACATTTTATTTTATTCTATTGGGCATTAAAAAAAATATTGAGTATTACAAAAAGATAATTACTTGACACATTGGCAAGAATTTACAAAAAAACAGAGCAAACTAGAATGCTCTTTGACCCTTAACAGAGAGTACACAGTTGCAGAATACCTGACAGCTGTGACTGATCCAAAATTAAGGGAAGTTTTGACTATGTACAGACTCAGTGAGCATAGCCTTGCTATTGAGAAAGGCCGCCTAGGCAGACCTGGCTCTCAAGAGATGGCAGGCTATGTGCTCACTGCCCACAAAATGAGGTGGAAACTGAGCTGCACTTCCTAACCTCCTGCCAAATGTATGACCATATTAGAGACACATATTTCTTTCAGATTAAACAGATCCACAAAGAATTTGAAAAAACATATCCAATTTTGATAAACTCATATTGGGTGAAATACCACAGTGTGCCATCACAGCAGCAAGACTTGTGACCTGTTGCCACAAGAAAAGGGAAACCAGCGAAGAACGAACACCATTGTAAATACAACCTATATTTATGTTAATTCATTTTCTCTTTTCACTATTTGCACATCATTACAACACTGTACAGTCGTGGCCAAAAGTTGAGAATGACACAAATATTAATTTTCAAAGTTTGCTGCCTCAGTTTGTATGATGGCAATTTGCATATACTCCAGAATGTTACGAAGAGTGATCAGGTGAATTGCAATTAATTGCAAAGTCCCTCTTTGCCATGCAAATTAACTGAATCCCCCAAAAAACATTTCCACTGCATTTCAGCCCTGCCACAAAAGGAGCAGCTGACATCATGTCAGTGATTCTTTCGTTAACGCAGGTGTGAGTGTTGACAAGAACAAGGCTGGAGATCACTCTGTCATGCTGATTGAGTTTGAATAACAGACTGGAAGCTTGAAAAGGAGGGAGTTTGCTTGGAATCATTTGAGTCAGACAGTTTGGTGATTCATCCTAAAAGGAGTTTGTGATATATGCAAAACATTTTAGCACTGTTTACATCCACATAAATGTTCACTGCCATTCCTAAGGACATCGTAAAAAAGGAAAATGTACAATATTGCAAGGTATTTTTTTTTACTGAGTTTAGTGCCGTTTTTGCAGACTGAAAATGTGGCGAGTAGTGTTCCCATTCAGCTATGCACCTTTTAAAAGGTAATGCTCCAGCCTTCACGGAGACCACATTCACGGTAAACACTCTGCACACATCGCCTAAACCTTTACATGGCAATCGGATTGAATCCTGGCCTTGTATGAATCAGAGTGCTGCAGAATATCAGGCAGGAGGGTAGGAACACTCCACATAGATAAACATGTTCCTTTCAACAATGTTTCTCTTACATTTGGTCCGAAAGTTAAAAGCACAGCCTCACCCTCCAAGCACTCAGAGAGAGAGAGAGAGACAGACACAGACAGACAGACAGAGAGAGAGACAGAGAGAGAGAGAGAGAGAGAGAGACAGACACAGACAGAGAGAGAGAGAGACAGACAGAGAGAGAGAGAGATAGAGAGAGAGAGAGAGAGAGAGAGAGAGACAGACATAGACAGAGAGAGAGAGAGACAGACAGAGAGAGAGAGAGATAGAGAGAGAGAAACTCAGATAGACAGATTAGCAATTTGAAGTGATTCATAAGGAGTGTATGTGTGTGTGTGTGTGTGTGTGTGTGTGTGTGTGTGTGTGTGTGTGTGAGAGAGAGTTCTATGAATCCGAGGGCTTACAGAGAATGGTCAAATGGCTTTGTAAGTGTATGCATGTGAGTATGGGAGGAAGGAATGAGAGCTGCCAGCAGTGGGTCTGCTGTAGGGGAAGGAGAAGGGGGAGGTAAAGTTGGTGAATCACATTATATTGGTACTCTCTGTCTCTCCTCTCTCCGTCTCTCCTCTCTGTCTCTTCTCTCTGTCTCTCCTCTCTCCGTCTCTCCTCTCTCCGTCTCTCTTCTCTCCGTCTCTCCTCTCTCCGTCTCTCCATCTCTTCTCTCTCCGTCTCTCCGTCCTCTGTCTCTCTGTCTCTCCTCTCTCCGCTCCATCTCTCCTCTCTCCGTCTCTTCGTCTCTCCTCTCTCTGTCTCTCTGTCTCTCCTCTCTCCAGCTCTCCTCTCTATGTCTCTCCTCTCTCTGTCTCTCCTCTCCGTCTCTCTTCTCTCCGCTCCGTCTCTCCTCCTCCGTCTCTCCGTCTCTCCTCTCTCTGTCTCTCTGTCTCTCCTCTCTCTGTCTCTCCTCTCTCCTCTCTCCGTCTCTCCTCTCTGTCTCTTCTCTATCTGTCTCTCCTCTCTCTGTCTCTTCTCGCTCCGTCTCTCCTCTCCGTCTCTCCTCTCTCCGTCTCTCTGTGTCTCCTCTCTCTGTCTCTCCTCTCTCCTCTCTCCGTCTCTCCTCTCTGTCTCTTCTCTCTCTGTCTCTCCTCTCTCTGTCTCTCCTCTCTCCGTCTCTCCTCTCTCCGTCTCTCTCTCCGTCTCTCCGTCTCTCCTCTCTCCGTCTCTCTCTCTCTCTTTCCTCTCTCCGTCTCTCCTCTCTGTCTCTCCTCTCTCCGTCTCTCCTCTCTGTCTCTCCTCTCTCCGTCTCTTCGTCTCTCCTCTCTCTGTCTCTCTGTCTCTCCTCTCTGTCTCTCCTCTCTCTGTCTCTCCGTCTCTCTCCTCCTCTCTCCGTCTCTCCTCTCTCTGTCTCTCTGTCTCTCCTCTCTCTGTCTCTCCGTCTCTCCTCTTTCCTCTCTCTGTCTCTCCTCTCTCTGTCTCTCCTCTGCATCTCTCTGTCTCTCTGTCTCTCTCTCCATCTCTCCTCTCTATGTCTCTCTCTCTCCGTCTCTCCTCTCCGTCTCTCTCTCCTCTCCTCTCTCCGTCTCTCCGTCTCTCCTCTCTCTGTCTCTCTGTCTCTCTCTCTGTCTCTCCTCTCTCCTCTCTCCGTCTCTCCTCTCTGTCTCTCCTCTCTCTGTCTCTCCTCTCTCCTCTCTCCGTCTCTCAGTCTCTCCTTTCTCCGTCTCTCCTCTATGTCTCTCCTCTCTCCGTCTCTCCTCTCTCCGTCTCTCCTCTCTCCGTCTCTCCTCTCTGTCTCTCCTCTCTCTCTCCGTCTCTCTCTCCTCTCTCTGTCTCTCCCTCTCCGTCTTTCCTCTCTCCGTCTCTCCTCTGTCTCTCTGTCTCTCTCCGTCTTTCCTCTCTCCGTCTCTCCTCTCTCTGTCTCTCTGTCTCTCCTCTCTATGTCTCTCCTCTCTCTCCGTCTCTCCTCTCCGTCTCTCCTCTCCATCTCTCTCTCTGTGTCTCTCTCTCCCTGTCTCTCCTCTCCCTGTCTCTCTCTCTCTGTCTCTCCTCTCTCTGTCTCTCTCTCTCTGTCTCTCCTCTCTCCGTCTCTCCTCTCTCCATCTCTCCTTTCCCTGTCTCTCCTCTCTCTGTCTCTTTGTCTCTCTGTCTCTCTGTCCTCCTCTCCTCTCTCCGTCTCCCCTCAGTCCTCTCTCCGTCTCTCCTCTCTCCTCTCTCCTCTCTCTTCTCTCCGTCTCTCCTCTCTCCGTCTCTCCTCTCTCCGTCTCTCCTCTCTCCGTCTCTCCTCTCTGTCTCTCCTCACTCTCTCCGTCTCTCCGTCTCTCATCTCTCCTCTCTCTGTCTCTCTCCGTCTCTCCTCTCTCTGTCTCTCCTCTCTGTCTCTCTCTCTCTGTCTCTCCTCTCTCTGTCTCTCCTCTCTCCGTCTCTCCGTCTCTCCTCTCTGTCTCTCCTCTCTCTGTCTCTCCTCTCTCCTCCTCCTCTCCCCGTCTCTCTCTCCGTCTCTGTCTCTCCGTCTCTCTCTCCGTCTCTCCTCTCTCCGTCTCTCCTCTCTCCGTCTCTCCTCTCTCTCTGTCTCTCCTCTCTCCTCTCCTGTCTCTCTCTCTGTCTCTCCTCTGCGTCTCTCTCTCTGTCTCTCTGTCTCTCCTCTCTCCAGCTCTCTCTCTATGTCTCTCCTCTCTCCGTCTCTCCTCTGTCTCTCTTCTCTCTCCGTCTCTCCTCTCTCCGTCTCTCCTCTCTCTGTCTCTCTGTCTCTCCTCTCTCTCTCTCTCTCTCTCTCCTCTCTCTCTCTCCGTCCTCTCTCCGTCTCTCTCTCTGTCTCTCCTCTCTCTCCTCTCTCCTCCTCTCTCTGTCTCTCTCTCGTCCCTCTCTCGTCTCTCTCTCTCCTGTCTCTCTCGTCTCTCTCTCCGTCTCTCCTCTCTCTCTCTCTGTCTCTCCTCCTCTCCTCTCTCGTCTCTCTCCGTCTCTCCGTCTCTCCTCTCTCCATCTCTCTCTCTCTCTCCTCTCCCTGTCTCTCCTCTCCCTGTCTCTCTCTCTGTCTCTCTCACTCTGTCTCTCTCTCTCTGTCTCTCCTCTCGTCTCTCTCTCTCCTCTCTCCTTTCCCTGTCTCTCCTCTCTCTGTCCTTTGTCTCTCTGTCTCTCTCTCCTCTCTCCGTCTCTCTCCTCTCCGTCTCTCTCCTCTCTCCGTCTCTCCTCTCTCCGTCTCTCCTCTCTCCGTCTCTCCTCTCTCCTCTCTCTCTCTGTCTCCTCTCTCTCTCGTCTCTCCGTCTCTCTCTCTGTCTCTCCTCTCTCTGTCTCTCCTCTCTCTGTCTCTCCTCTCTCGTCTCTCCTCTCTCCGTCTCTCCGTCTCTCCGTCTCTGTCTCTCCTCTCCGTCTCTCCTCTCTCCGTCTCTCCTCTCTCCGTCTCTCCTCTCTCCGTCTCTCCTCTCTCCTCTCTCCGTCTCTCCTCTCTCCGTCTCTCCGTCTCTCCTGTCTCTCCTCTCTCTGTCTCTCCTCTCTCTCGTCTCTCGTCTCCTCCGTCTCTCCCTCTCTCTGTCTCTCTGTCTCTCCTCTCTCCGCTCTCTCTCTCTATGTCTCTCCTCTCTCCGTCTCTCCTCTCTCTCTCTTCTCTCTCCGTCTCTCTCACTCCGTCTCTCCGTCTCTCCTCTCTCTGTCTCTCTGTCTCTCTCTCTGTCTCTCCTCTCTCCTCTCTCCGTCTCTCCTGTCTCTCTCTATCTGTCTCTCCTCTCTCGTCTCTTCTCTCCGTCTCTCTCCGTCTCTCCTCTCTCCTCTCTCTCTCTCGTCTCTCCTCTCTCCGTCTCTCCTCTCTGTCTCTCTCTCGTCTCTCCTCCTCTCCTCTCTCCGTCTCTCCTCTCTCCGTCTCTCCGTCTCTCCGTCTCTCCTTTCCTCTCGTCTCTCCTCCTGTCTCTCCTCTCTCCGTCTCTCCGTCTCTCCTCTCTCCGTCTCTCCTCTCTCTGTCTCTCTGTCTCTCTCTCCGTCTCTCTGTCTCTCCGTCTCTCCTCTCTCCGTCTCTCCGTCTCTCCTCTCTCTGTCTCTCTGTCTCTCCTCTCTCTCGTCTCTCCGTCTCTCCTCTTCTCTCTCTGTCTCTCCTCTCTCTGTCTCTCCTCTGCATCTCTCCTCTCTCTGTCTCTCTGTCTCTCCTCTCTCCATCTCCTCTCTATGTCTCTCCTCTCTCCGTCTCTCCTCCTCTCCTCTCGTCTCTCCGTCTCTCTCTCTCTGTCTCTCTGTCTCTCCTCTCTCTGTCTCTCCTCTCTCCTCTCTCCGTCTCTCCTCTCTGTCTCTCCTCTCCTGTCTCTCCTCTCCTCTCTCCGTCTCTCAGTCTCTCCTTTCTCCGTCTCTCCTCTGTCTCTCCTCTCCGTCTCCTCTCTCTCCGTCTCTCTCCGTCTCCTCCTGTCTCTCCTCTCTCTCCGTCTCTCCGTCTCTCTCTCTCTCCTGTCTCTCCTCCGTCTTTCCTCTCTCCGTCTCTCCTCTGTCTCTCTGTCTCTCCTCTCCGTCTTTCCTCTCCGTCTCTCCGTCTCTCTCTCTGTCTCTCCTCTCTATGTCTCTCCTCTCTCCGTCTCTCCTCTCCGTCTCTCCTCTCCGTCTCTCCTCTCTCCATCTCTCCTCTCTGTGTCTCTCCTCTCCGTCTCTCTCTCCCTGTCTCTCCTCTCTCTGTCTCTCCTCGTCTCTCTGTCTCTCTCTGTCTCTCCTCTCTCCGTCTCTCTCTCTCATCTCTCCTTTCCCTGTCTCTCTCTCTGTCTCTCTCTCTGTCTCTCTCTCTCCTCTCTCCGTCTCCCTCGTCTCTCCGTCTCTCCGTCTCTCCGTCTCTCGTCTCTCCGTCTCTCTCTCTCCGTCTCTCCTCTCTCCGTCTCTCCTCTCTCCGTCTCTCCTCTCTGTCTCTCTCTCTCTCCGTCTCCGTCTCCATCTCTCCTCTCTCTCTGTCTCTCCTCTCCGTCTCTCCTCTCTCCGTCTCTCCTCTCTCTGTCTCTCCTCTCTCTGTCTCTCCTCTCTCTGTCTCTCTCTCTCTCTCTCCTCTCTCCGTCTCTCCGTCTCTCCTCTCTCCGTCTCTCCTCTCTCCTCTCTCCGTCTCTCTTCTCTCTGTCTCTCCTCTCTCCGTCTCTTTGTCTCTCCGTCTCTCCTCTCTCCGTCTCTCCTCTCTCCGTCTCTCCTCTCTCTCTCCGTCTCTCTCCTCTCTCTCTCTCTCTCTCTCTCCGTCTCTCTCTCTCCGTCTCTCTCTCTCCGTCTCTCTCCTCTCTCTCTGTCTCTCTGTCTCTCCGTCTCTCCGTCTCTCCGTCTCTCTCTCTCCGTCTCTCCGTCTCTCTCTCTCCGTCTCTCCTCCTCCTCTCTCTCTCCGTCTCTCCTCTCTCCGTCTCTCCGTCTCTCCGTCTCTCCTCCTCTCCTCTCTCTCCTCTCTCCTCTCGTCTCTCCGTCTCTCCGTCTCTCCTCCTCCGTCTCTCTCCTCCTCTCTCGTCTCTCCGTCTCTCTCTCTCGTCTCTCCGTCTCTCGTCTCTCCGTCTCTCCTCGTCGTCTCTCCGTCTCTCCGTCTCCGTCTCTCCGTCTCTGTCTCTCCGTCTCTCTCCTCTCCTGTCTCTCCGTCTCTGTCTCTCCTCACTCTGTCTCTCCTCTCTCTGTCTCTCCTCTCTCCGTCTCTCCTCTCTCCATCTCTCCTTTCCCTGTCTCTCCTCTCTCTGTCTCCGTCTCTCCTCTCTCCGTCTCTCCGTCTCCCCTCGTCCTCTCTCCGTCTCTCCGTCTCTCCTCTCTCCGTCTCTCTTCTCTCCGTCTCTCCTCTCTCCGTCTCTCTCTCTCCGTCTCTCCTCTCTCCTCTCTCTCTCTCCTCTCTCTCCGTCTCTCCGTCTCTCATCTCTCTCTCTCGTCTCTCCTCTCCGTCTCTCCTCTCTCCGTCTCTCCCTCTCTGTCTCTCTGTCTCTCCTCTCTCTCTCCGTCTCTCTCGTCTCTCCGTCTCTCTCTCTCCGTCTCTCCGTCTCTCCGTCTCTCGTCTCTCCGTCTCTCTCTCTCCGTCTCTCCGTCTCTCCTCTCTCCGTCTCTCTCCTCTCCGTCTCTCGTCTCTCCGTCTCTCCGTCTCTCCGTCTCTCTCTCTCGTCTCTCCTCTCTCCGTCTCTCTCTCCTCTCCGTCTCTCTCTCGTCTCTCCGTCTCTCCCTCTCTCGTCTCTCCGTCTCTCCTCTCCATCTCTCCGTCTCTCCTCTCTCCGTCTCTCTCTCCTCTCTCCGTCTCTCCGTCTCTCCGTCTCTCCGTCTCTCCTCTCTCCGTCTCTCCGTCTCCGTCTCTCCTCTCCGTCTCCTCTCCGTCTCTCCGTCTCTCCGTCTCTCCGTCTCTCCGTCTCTCTCCTCTCTCCGTCTCTCGTCTCTCCGTCTCTCTCTCCGTCTCTCCGTCTCTCCGTCTCTCCGTCTCCGTCTCTCCGTCTCTCCGTCTCCGTCTCTCCGTCTCTCGTCTCTCCGTCTCCTCTCTCCGTCTCTCTCTCCGTCTCTCCGTCTCTCCTCCTCTCCTCTCTCCGTCTCTCCTCTCTCCGTCTCTCCGTCTCTCTCTCCTCTCTCCGTCTCTCCTCTCTCCATCTCTCCGTCTCTCTCTCTCTCCGTCTCTCCGTCTCTCTCTCTCTGTCTCTCCGTCTCTCCGTCTCTCCGTCTCTCATCTCCGTCTCTGTCTCTCCTCTCCGTCTCGTCTCTCCGTCTCTGTCTCTCCTCTCTCTGTCTCTCTCTCTGTCTCTCCCTCTCCTGTCTCTCCTCTCTCCGTCTCTCCGTCTCTCCTCTCTCCGTCTCTCCTCTCTCCGTCTCTCCGTTCTCTCGTCTCTCCGTCTCTCCTCTCTCCGTCTCTCCTCTCTCCGTCTCTCCTCTCTCCGTCTCTCCGTCTCTCTCTCTCCGTCTCTCCTCTCTCCCGTCTCTCCGTCTCTCCTCTCTCCGTCTCTCCTCTCTCCGTCTCTCCGTCTCTCTGTCGTCTCTCCGTCTCTCCGTCTCTCGTCTCTCCGTCTCTCCTCTCCGTCTCTCCTCTCTCCGTCTCTCCTCTCCGTCTCTCCTCTCTCCGTCTCTCCTCTCTCCGTCTCTCCTCTCTCCGTGTCTCTCCTCTCTCTGTCTCTCAATTCAATTTCACATCAATTCAAGGGCTTTATTGGCATGGGAAACACGTGTTAACATTGCCAAAGCAAGTGAGGTAGATAATATATAAAGTGAATATATAAAGTGAAATAAATAAATTAACAGTCAAAATTACACATACAAAAGTTTCAAAACAATAAAGACATTACAAATGTCATTTTATATATATATATATATATATATATATACAGTGTTTTAACAATCTCTGTCTCTCCCCTCTTCTCTCTCTGTCTCCCTGTCTCTCCTCTCTCCCTGTCTCTCCTCTCTCCCTGTCTCTCCTCTCTCCCTGTCGCTCCTCTCTCCCTGTCTCTCCTCGTCTCTCCTCTCTCCCTGTCTCCCCTCTCTCCATGTCTCCCCCCTCTCCATGTCTCCCCCCTCTCCATGTCTCCCCCCTCTCCATGTCTCCCCCCTCTCCTCCATTCTGTCAATTCAATTCATTTCAAGGGCTTTATTGGCATGGGAAGCATGTGTTAACATTGCCAAAGCAAGTGACCTTGCTCTGTCTCTCCTCTTTTCTCTCTGTCTCTCCATGTCTCCCCTTTCTCTGTCTCCCCTCTCTCTATTAAGTATACAATACTATAGTTGACAGTAGTATCTGTTGTGTACCTTGTGTACTCCGATAGTATCAGGGAAGCAGCCTAGCAACCCTTTGTATTCGTTGTTCAGGAAATAAAATGTATTTTCTGGGCTGAAAGAAATATACATCACAACTGTTTATTTTCACCCAGGTTCTGTAGTTTGAACTTCAGAGAGGATGCAAGCGAGAGCAAGCGAGAGCGAGAGAGAGCGAGAGAGAGCGAGAAATAGTGGGATGAATAGAGAGACAGCCTGAAACACACAGAGACAGCCTGAAACACACAGAGACAGCCTGAAACACACAGAGACAGCCTGAAACACACAGAGACAGCCTGAAACACACAGAGACACTGAAACATTTACTTTACAATACATTACACAACATTTACAATACATAACATTTACATTACACTACATTTAAATTACCATACATTACAAAATATTTACATTACAATATATTACAATACATTACAATAGACTACAATACAATACATTTGCATTACATTACAATACAATACATTGCAAAACAGTACAATTATGGGGTATTGTGATGTCATTATGGGGTAGTGTGATGTCATTTGGGGTAGTGTGATGTAGTGTGATGTCATTATGGGGGGATGTAGTGTGATGTCATTATGGGGTAGTGTGATGTCATTATGGGGTAGTGTGATGTCATTATGGGGTATTGTGATGTCATTATGGGGTATTGTGATGTCATTATGGGGTAGTGTGATGTCATTATGGGGTAGTGTGATGTCATTATGGGGTATTGTGATGTCATTATGGGGTAGTGTGATGTCATTATGGGGTATTGTGATGTCATTATGGGGTAGTGTGATGTCATTATGGGGTATTGTGATGTCATTATGGGGTAGTGTGATGTCATTATGGGGTAGTGTGATGTCATTATGGGGTATTGTGATGTCATTATGGGGTATTGTGATGTCATTATGGGGTAGTGTGATGTCATTATGGGGTATTGTGATGTCATTATGGGGTAGTGTGATGTCATTATGGGGTAGTGTGATGTCATTATGGGGTATTGTGATGTCATTATGGGGTAGTGTGATGTCATTATGGGTATTGTGGTATTGTGATGTCATTATGGGGTAGTGTGATGTCATTATGGGGTAGTGTGATGTCATTATGGGGTATTGTGATGTCATTATGGGGTATTGTGATGTCATTATGGGGTAGTGTGATGTCATTATGGGGTATTGTGATGTCATTATGGGGTAGTGTGATGTCATTATGGGGTATTGTGATGTCATTATGGGGTAGTGTGATGTCATTATGGGGTATTGTGATGTCATTATGGGGTAGTGTGATGTCATTATGGGGTATTGTGATGTCATTATGGGGTAGTGTGATGTCATTATGGGGTATTGTGATGTCATTATGGGGTATTGTGATGTCATTATGGGGTAGTGTGATGTCATTATGGGGTATTGTGATGTCATTATGGGGTATTGTGATGTCATTATGGGGTAGTGTGATGTCATTATGGGGTATTGTGATGTCATTATGGGGTAGTGTGATGTCATTATGGGGTATTGTGATGTCATTATGGGGTAGTGTGATGTCATTATGGGGTATTGTGATGTCATTATGGGGTAGTGTGATGTCATTATGGGGTAGTGTGATGTCATTATGGGGTAGTGTGATGTCATGAGGAAAAACATGTATTTAATCAATTTTAGAATAAGGAAGTAACGTAACTAAATGTGGAAAAAGGGAAGAGGTTTGAATACATTCCTACCGAATACACTGTACTGTACATGCTGAAGCTATGTTACTCTTGGTGACCTCGGACTGTTTCATCCTAACATCGTTGGTGCCGACGTGGGTAACAACAGTTTCAGCCTTAGCCTCTTCAGATGAGCCTTAACGTCAGTAGCTCTGCCCCCTGGTAAACAGTGTACGATCGCTGGATGATTCGTTTTTGGTTTAATACTGCGGGTAATGGATTCGCCAATGACTTGGATTTTACATTTTTCCGAGATAATGGTGGGAGGCTTCGGCGTCTCAGACCCCGTAACGGGCGCAGGAGAGACCAGAGAAGGCTCGGCCTCTGACTCGCTGCTTACTTGGGAGAACCGGTTGAAAGTTTCTGTCGGCAGAATGAGCGACACCGGTTGAGCATTCCTACAGCATTTCCCTCAAGGAGCCATGAGAAAATTGTCCGGCTGAGGGGACTGTGCGAGGGGATATATACTACTATCTGTACTTACTGGTGGCACAGACGCCGTTTCATCCTTTCCTACACTTAAATGACCCTTGCCTAACGCTTGCGTCTGGCTTGCAACATGGCTACCCCCACCATAAGGCGATAGTTCTCCAACAGTGACTGTAAAACAGTCGAAGCGTTTAAAGGTGGCGTTAGGAGACATGCTGTCACCACTGTGCTTGAAAATATGGACAGTGTGCTCAGGAATGTGTGGTATTGGGTTATATAGGATTTCTATGCAGGACATACAGTTGATTGTTCTACACAGGTGTCCTACTATTTCCCTCTGTCCATTAGGTTAGTATTATGGAGTAGCTAAAATGGTGTTGACCCGTCAATTAGGTTAGTATTTTGGAGTAGCTAAAATGGTGTTGACCCATCCATTAGGTTAGTATTATGGAGTAGCTAAAAATGGTGTTGACCCGTCCATTAGGTTAGTATTATGGAGTAGCTAAAATGGTGTTGACCCGTCCATTAGGTTAGTATTATGGAGTAGCTAAAATGGTGTTGACCCGTCCATTAGGTTAGTATTATGGAGTAGCTAAAATGGTGTTGACCCGTCCATTAGGTTAGTATTATGGAGTAGCTAAAATGGTGTTGACCCGTCCATTAGGTTAGTATTATGGAGTAGCTAAAATGGTGTTGACCCGTCCAGAGTTCTCTTCTATCACAGCCATTGGCCTCTGGGGGAAATCTTTATTTTTCTCCGACAACAGAGCTAGGAAGGACGTCTGTATCCTTGATAATGTTAGAGAGGGAGGGAGGGATTGAGGGAAGCGAAAGAGAGAGGGAGTATGAGTGTAAGTGGGAGGGAGAAAAAGTTGGATATGTTGGGAGTGTTTTGAGAGAGAGTGGGTGGGGGGGGGACTGTATCAGCATCTGAACCTGTGTTTGTATGTGAGAGAGAGAGGGGGGGACTGTGTCAGCATCTGAACCTGTGTTTGTATGTGTAGTGTCAGAGTTCTGTAATGGTGTAGTGTCAGTAGTTCTGTAAGAACCTGTCAGTAGTTCTGTAATGGTGTAGTGTCAGTAGTTCTGTAATGGTGTAGTGTCAGTAGTTCTGTAATGGTGTAGTGTCAGTAGTTCTGTAATGGTGTAGTGTCAGTAGTTCTGTAATAGTGTAGTGGGGTGGGGCAAGCGTTCTAAGCTGAGATATGAAATTCTTCATACCATAAGGTCATACCATACATCATTTAGCTATTATATAATTGCAAAAAATATATATTATTGATTTCATTTGGGCTTTACTACTATAGAAAATTGAAACGCATTGAGTGGCAAAAATGACGGTTTAAAAATAAATCATAAGGAGTCATGTTTTTAAGTGTCTGTCCTACTTAATATCTAAATAATCTTAGGAAACATATATAGATTAAAAATGTTTTCTTAACCACTTATATTTATTTGCACCAAAACTGCCTCCAGACTTCCATTCATTGTTTTATGCTCTACCTTTAGATGAGTCCCATGACTCTCGTCGGTGTTGTAGGTCAAACTGTTCAGATGCTCTGTAACGGGATTCTTCCATCGAAGGAGAGGAGGACCAAAATGCAACGTGGTTGAAGTTCATGCTTTTTAATAAGACAACTAAACATGAACATAAAACAATAAACGTGGAAAAACCGAAACAGCCCTATCTGGTGCAACAAACACAAAGACAGGAAACAACCACCCACAAAACCCAACACCAAACAGGCTACCTAAATATGGTTCCCAATCAGAGACAATGACTAACACCTGCCTCTGATTGAGAACCATATCAGGCCCAAACACAGAAACAGAGAAACTAGACACACAACATAGAATGCCCACTCAGATCACACCCTGACCAACCAAAACATAGAAACATACAAAGCAAACTATGGTCAGGGTGTGACATGCTCCTGACGTTTTCGTGAGAAGACCGATATTTGGTATTTCTCCTGGTCTGACAAACAGTGCTTGTTGCTCTTCCACTGCAGATGTGGAAACATAATGTGTTGCATTGAGACGCAGCCCATACAAAACCCAGATACCTTTACTTTAAACTGACTGATTTATTTTCTGGCGATTTTTAAAAAAAGAATATGTTCCTGAAATTGATGCATCGGTGCAACAAGCCAGTCTAAGAAGTGGTAGATCTGTTCCGTTCACTATGCTTACCGTTCTTTCAGTTGAAGTTTTGCCTCTTTTGCCTTCGGGTTTTGTACACCAGCTTCAAACAGCTGAAAATAATATTGTTTTTTTATGGTCATGGAACATATTTTTCATAGCTGTTTAGATGGTACAATGGTTCTTTACACTAGACTCTTTACACTAGACTCTTTACACTAGACTCTTTACACTAGACTCTTTACACAAGACTCTTTACACTAGACTCTTTACACTAGACTCTTTACACTAGACTCTTTACAATAGACTCTTTACACTAGACTCTTTACACTAGACTCTTTACACTAGACTCTTTACACTAGACTCTTTACACTAGACTCTTTACACTAGACTCTTTACAATAGACTCTTTACACTAGACTCTTTACACTAGAATCTTTACACTAAATTCTTAACAAAAGACTCTTTACACTAGACTCTTTACACTAGACTCTTTACACTAGACTTGCTTTTTTTTTGTCAAATGAACTAAAGTTAGGTGAACTATTAGGATTTTTGCAACCAGGAAATGGAGGAGATATTTCTGCATAGTGCTCCTTTAACGCTATCTTTAATGACCTTTATAGAATGTGTGTGTGTGTGTGCGTGTGTGTGTGTGTGTGTGTGTGTCTGTGTGTGTGTCTGTGTGTGTGTGTGTGTGGTCTGTAAAACATCAGTAATTACCTGTACCATGTTGACCATATGTGAGGCCGGCCTTCTTCAGGATAATCCTAGTTAAGAGATTAGTTAGAGAGAATGAGGGGGATAGATGGAATAGAGAGAGAGAGAGAGAGAGAGAGAGAGACAGGGGAGAGAGAGAGAGAGAGAGAGAGAGAGAGAGAGAGAGACAGAGAGAGAGAGAGAGAGAGAGAGAGAGAGAGAGAGAGAGAGAGAGAGAGAGAGAGAGAGAGAGAGAGAGAGAGAGGAAATGAGAGAGTCAATGTAGGGACACACCGTACCGTCTCATTGGTCTACTGTTTGTGTACGAATCCACTACACAAGATAGATCTGGACTGTACTCTCTCTACTAGCTTTTCTCTATGGTCCTTCTCAACAGCTGACATTACATTTCTTTGAAACTTGTTGAGAAGCCACTGTTGTAGAGACTCTGGAAGACTTGGAGAAGCCCAGCCTCTTCAGACCAGACTTGATGGGAACAAACTGTTTGGAAAGAGAGGATGATGGGCTACATGAACTTCAAGAACGATTAATCGCACAGGAGAGAGCGAGAGACAAAGTCGGAGACCATGATAGCGTACGTGGACTGTCTGTCCCCTGAGCTGGTTGGGGGAGGGGGCGTGAGGGTGGGTGCTCGATGCTGGAAGGGTGGGTACAGCGAGGACGAGGATGAGTTGCTTCCTCTCTGCTCGAAAGATGTCCGAAAGATGCCCTCCCTGCAGCCCAAGAGCGAGGGCAGTTTGAGACGCCGCCTGCTCACCTCCAAGATCCACCAGCAACGAGACACACTGTGGGCTCCCAGGCCTCTTGCACAGGGTCTCCTGGACAACCAAGGCCTCCAGGCGACGCAACACAGACAGGACTACCCTGGGCCTGAGCCCCAGGCCAAACCCAGCCCTTCCAGCCTGCTGATCCACCACCTAGCAGGCTACTCGTCACAGGGTCTCCCGGACAACCAAGGCCTCCAGGCGACGCACCACAGACAGGACTACCCTGGGCCCGAGCCCCAGGCCAAACCCAGCCCTTCCGGCCTGCTGATCCACCACCTAGCAGGCTACTCGTCACAGGGTTCCCAGCAACATAGGCACAACACAGGCTACTCCTTGACCCAGATACAGAGGACCAGCTATTCTCCCCCGACCCCCGACCCCCATCCTGGGTACAGCTTCCCCCTACAACCTCCAGAAGGAGCCAGATGCAGCCACACTGGAACCCCAGGATACTGTAACCCAGGATACTGTAACCCAGGATACTGTAACCAAGGATACTGTAACACAGCCTACACCACAAGGCCCAGCAGCAGCTCTAACCCAGGACACCACAACACTGCACAAGGAGCCAGCAACCCTTCCCCAGGACAGGGATACGGCTCTACCTCCTCCCCCCCGGGACCTAGCTACAGCTCTACCTTAGGGTTTGCGTCCCAGTCCCAGCCCAGCCTCCCCTCTAACCTGCCCCGGCAGAGAAAGAGCTTCTCTCCCTTCAACCTGCTCCGACGGCGCAGCTACAACTCCAACCAGATCCCCTTCTCACATCCACCTCAATGCCAAGACTGGAGAGGTACGCAGCTCTATTCAAATCAATTCAAGGGGCTTTTTTGGCATGGGAAACATGTGTTAACATTGCCAAAGCAGGTGAGGTTTAGATAATATACAAAAGTGAAATAAACAATAGAAATTAACAGTAAACATTACACATACAGAAGTTTCAAAACAATAAATACATTACAAATGTCATATTATGTATATATACAGTGTTGTAACGATGTACAAATGGTTAAAGTACACAAGATAAAAAATCAATTTATTATTTGATCTATCAGTTCTGTGTTTGTGCAACAATGGTTTTTAGATGCAAAAGATACATTCTACTGGAAAGTAGGAACGTATGAATTGAACGTTAGGAATATATTATAGAAACCTCACCCCTACCTGGGAGAGTCCAGATTAGCTTTGACCTGGTTGGCTCTAACTCCCGCTATCTGTTTTTATCTCAGTCTAGTTTGTTGTTTCTCTCTCACCCTCTCTCTCTATCTCTCTCCCTCTCTCACAGAGACAGATACAGGGACAGGGACAGGGACAGAGAGAAACAGAGACAGGGACAGGAAAAGAGACAGATACTGAGACAGAGATGGGGACAGAGACAGACAGGGACAGGGAAAGATACTGAGACGGGGACAGAGACAGGTACAGAGACAAGGACAGGGACAGAGACAGAGAATGAGACAGGGACAGAGAGAGATACCGAGACAGGGACTGAGACAGGGACAGGGACAGGGATAGAGACAGATAATGAGACAGGGACAGAGACAGGGACATACAGGGACAGAGACAGGGACAGAGACAGGGACAGAGACAGATTCTGAGACAGGGACATGGACAGGGACATGGACAGAGACAGGGACAGGGACAGGGACAGAGACAGGGACAGGGACAGAGACAGATTCCGAGACAGGGTCAGGGACAGAGACAGGTACAGGGACAGAGACAGGGACAGATAGGGACAGGGACAGAGACAGGGACAGAGACAGGGAGAGAGACAGATACAGGGGCAGAGACAGGGACAGAGATGGGGACAGAGACGAGGACAGTGACAGAGACAGAGACATATACCGAGACAGATACCGAGTCAGGAACCGAGACAGGGACAGGGACAGATAATGAGACAGGGACAGAGACAGGGACAGGGACAGAGACAGAGACAGAGACAGAGACAGAGACAGAGACAGAGACAGAGACAGAGACAGAGACAGAGACAGGGACAGGGACAGAGACAAGGACAGATACAGAGAATGAGACAGGGACAGAGACAAGGACAGGGACAGAGACAGTGAAAGAGAGAGACACAGACAGGTACAGGGACAGAGACAGATACTGAGACATGGACAGGGACAGGGGCAGAGACAGAGACAGAGACAAACACGGACAGAGACATACAGGGACAGAGACAGTGACAGAGACAGAGACAGGGGCAGACAGGGACAGAGACAGAGACAGACAGGGACAGAGACAGAGACAGAGACAGAGACAGACAGGGACAGAGACAGACAGGGACAGAGACAGACAGGGACAGAGACAGAGACAGAGACAGACAGGGACAGAGACAGACAGGGACAGAGACAGACAGGGACAGGGACAGAGACAGGGACAGGGACAGGGACAGGGACAGGGACAGAGACAGACAGGGACAGAGACAGAGACAAAAACAGTGACAGGGACAGTGAAAGAGACAGAGACAGAGACAGTGGCAGAGACAGAGACAGGGACAGAGAAAGGTTTGGGTAATCTAGATCAGGGGTTCCCAAACGTTTTCCCTCGGGGGCCCCCCTTCCAGCATTGGGGTACATCCAGCACCCCTCCAGGCTGCCTACACAAGCACTGTTCACACACCCTCTTGTTGGAGAATATTGCAGGTTATTTCCCGACACTTCAAAACATTTTGCCATTGGTGTGCAAAGAAATTGTTGCATTTTTCAAGCACATTTTCTTGTATTTCTATCCATTTTAACATGTCTAATGTGTATTCATGTGATATTTTACTGACAGAAAAATGACAACAATATCTATGGGCTAGTTATTCTGGACATTTCTGAAGTTATAAATATCTCTCTAAGGTAAACAATAACTGGCACACACACACACAGAAGCCAGAAGAGGACTGCCACCCCACATAGCCTGGTTCCTCTCTAGGTTTCTTCCTTGGTTCTGGCCTTTCTAGGGAGTTTTTCCTAGCCACCGTGCTTCTACACCTGCATTGCTTTCTGTTTGGGGGTTATAGGCTGGGTTTCTGTACAGCACTTTGAGATATCAGCTGATGTACGAAGGGCTATATAAATAAATTTGATTTGATTTTTGAAGCTATAAGAGCTACTGATGATGTACTCTCCAACTTAGAAATATCACCTTCTGCAACTTTCAAGAGTAAATTAAAAACCTTGACTGCTGACCCCACAGTTTGACCCCACAGTTTGGGAACCACTGATCTAGATTAGCATGGCCATTCGAGAGGAGAAGAGGTAGGAGGTTTTTCATCTAGATTAAACTGTGCGATGATGACACAAGAGGTTGAACCTTTTAAACACACACTCTGATTGGTCGGTTACGTCGCCGTGTATGAAAGGTCTGAAAAACGTATGACAAATATTGATTATTTTCACGTTAACTATTAGAGGCATAAGTGGTGATGTTCTAACATAGTGTGTCTGTGTGTACACTTGAGCGTACAAAACATTAGGAACACCTTCCTAATATTGGACTTGCTTCACCTTGTCTCAACTGACTCAAGGCTTAAACCTTCTTTAACCTTTAACCTTTCACCTGTCTCCTCCCCTTCATCTACACTATTTGAAATGGATTTAACAAGTGGGACATCAACAAGGGATCATAGCTTTCACCTGGTCAGTCTATGTCATGGAAAGAGCAGGTGTTCTTAATGTTTTGTATACTCGGTGTATGTGAGTGACTACGGTACTGAATGCATCATGTCTCCTACTGAATCAACCTCCTCACACACACGCACACACACACACAGGCACGCACGCACACACACACACACACACGCACGCACACACGCACACACACGCACGCACACACGCACGCACACACACACACACAGGCACGCACACACACGCGCAGGCACACACGCACACACACACACACACACACACACACACACACACACACACACGCACGCACGCACGCACACACACACACACACAGGCACGCACGCACACACACACACACACACGCAGGCACACACGCACACACACACACACACACACACACACACACACACACACACACACACACACACACACACACACACACACACACACACACACACACACACCAGAGGGTTTAAGAGTGTGCAGCTGTAGGTCCATACGGTGATAATGGTAAACAGTGCTAATTCTGGTAATGAGGTTAAGTTGTGGAAAACAGGCTTTAGTTTCCAACAGCTGCTGTCTCTCAGATATACACAGTCAGTCTGCTACCAGTACTGACCTGTTATAGACCAGCCACAGCACAGAGACGCTAACAATGCTAGTAATGCTAATTCTAATGGATTTTCATTACGATAATGCTATTGATGCTAACTCCTAATGCACTAATAATGATTATTCTAAATCCTCTGGCACTAATAATGATGATGCTACTGATGCTAACCCCTTTGGCTCTAATAATGATGATGCTACTGATGCTAACACCTATGGCTCTCCTAATAGTGATGCTGCTACTGATGCTAACGCATATGGCTCTAATAATGATAATGCTAGTGATGCTAAGTCCTAATGCAATAATAATGATGATGCTAGTGATGCTAACTCCTAATGCAATAATAATGATAATGCTAGTGATGCTAACTCCTAATGCAATACTAATGATGATGCTAGTGATGCTAACTCCTAATGCAATACTAATGATGATGCTAGTGATGCTAAATCATATGGCTCGAATAATGATGATGCTACTGATGCTAACGCCTATGGCTCTATTAATGATGATGCTAGTGATGATAACTCCTATGGCACTAATAATGATGATGCTAGTAATGCTAGCTAACATTTCTGCAGTAAAACCGCTAGTGATGAAGCTACAGGTAACACATTTCTGTCATTCTAAAAATGAATCTATCCTCATCCCAGTAAGTGAACACATTTATAACATGATTACAACCGGTGTCCTGGTTACAGTAACTGGCACACTTAAGCTTTGCTGGAAGTGTTGTGTGTCTCATATGGAATCTAATCAAATCAAAGTTTATTGGTCGCGTACAGAACATAGCAGATGTTACAGAAGGTGTAGAGAAATGCTTGAAGTGCTACCAGCTCCTAGCAATGCAGTCAAATGTTGACAAAGTACATGATAAAGGTTGGATAAAATTTAATTAACAATGTGTGTGTGTGTGTGTGTGTGTGTGTGTGTGTGTGTGTGTGTGTGTGTGTGTGTGTGTGTGTGTGTTCCAGCTTTCATAGTCTCAAGTTAGAATTAGACATTCATCCATGTTCCTCAAATATCACACTTCAAAGTTGCTCCGAACGTCACATTTTGTCAAAACTTCAAGTGTTTTGAGAGAGAGGAAGGGAGGAGGAGGAAGAGAGAGGGAGGGGAGGAAGAGAGAGGGAGGGGAGTAGAGGGAGAGGAAGGGAGGGGGAGAGAGAGAAAGAGGATGAGAGGGAGAGGAGGAGAGAGGAAGGGAGGAGGAGGAGAGAGGAGGAGAGGGGGAGGAGAAGAAGGGAGGAGGAGAGAGGGAGGAGGAGAGAGGGAAGGGAGGAGGAGAGGGGAGATGGAGGAGAGGGAGAGGAGGAGGAGAGGGAGATGAAGGGAGGAGGAGGAGAGAGGAGGAGAGGGGGAGGAGAGAGGAAGGGAGGAGGAGAGAGGAGATGGAGGAGGAGAGTGAGAGCAGGAGAGAGGGAAGGGAAGGGAGGAGAAGGAGAGAGAGGAGAAAGAGCTGCACCCCATTATGTGTGTGTGTGTGTGTGTGTGTGTGTGTGTGTGTGTGTGTGTGTGTGTGTGTGTGTGTGTGTGTGTGTGTGTGTGTGTGTGTGTCTGTGTCTGTGTGAGTGGGGTGTCTGTCTGAGTGAGGGGGTGTCTGTCTGAGTGAGGGGTGTCTGTCTGAGTGTGGGGGTGTCTGTATGAGTGAGGGGGTGTCTGTCTGAGTGTGGGGGTGTCTGTATGAGTGAGGGGGTATCTGTGTGAGTGAGGGGTGTCTGTGTGAATGAGGGGGTGTCTGTGTGAGTGAGGGGGTGTCTGTCTGAGTGAGGGGTTGTCTGTGTGAGTGAGGGGGTGTCTGTGTGAGTGAGGGGGTATCTGTGTGAGTGAGGGGGTGTCTGTGTGAGTGAGGGGGTGTCTGTGTGAGTGAGGGGTTTCTGAGTGAGTGAGGGGGTATCTGTGTGAGTGAGGGGGTGTCTGTGTGAGTGAGGGGGGGGTATGTGTGAGTGAGGGGGTGTCTGTGTGAGTGAGGGGGGTATCTGTGTGAGTGAGGGGGTGTCTGTGTGAGTGAGGGGTGTCTGTGTGAGTGAGGGGGTGTCTGTGTGAGTAGGGGGTGTCTGTCTGAGTGAGGGGGTGTCTGTCTGAGTGAGGGGGTGTCTGTGTGAGTGAGGGGGTGTCTGTGTGAGTGAGATGGTAGTAAGCTGCTGTGTGAGAAGGGCCTGTATCAGAGTTTGTGAGATGTGTAGCCTTGAATATGAATTCCTCAACTTAACTTCTGTCAGGCTTAGAGACTTGTGTAAAGTGTGACCTCGCTGGTACAGGGCAATATGCAACGAAGATGCCAGATGTGTGTGTGTGTGCGCGCATGTGTGTGCGTGCGTGTCTGTGTCTGTGTGTGCGTGTGCCTGTGCCTGTGCGTGTGCGTGTGTGCGTGTGTGTGTGTGTGTGTGTGTGTGTGTGCGGTTTCACTTTAATGAGCTTCTGTGACAACAGTACACTGAGAAAGGGTGTGTGTGTGTGTGTGTGTGCGTGCGTGTGTGTGTGTGTCTGTGTGCGTGCGTGCATGCGTGTGTGTGTGTGTGTGTGTGTGTGTGTGTGTGTGTGTGTGTGTGTGTGTGTGTGTGTGTGTGTGTGTGTGTGTGTGTGTGTTTAAAGGTGTGTGTACACGGCCCCAGTAGTCAGTGTTTCTCCCGGGTCACCTTGACTTGCACTGAGAGAGGAAGAAAGGAGAGGACTGGGAGAAACAGAATTGTATCACAGAGGTTTTTTTGCGATGAGAACCTTGCCCATGACTTGAATATAAGGCTTGTGTTAGTTCTCATAGCTAATGCCTAGGCTTTAGCTCAGCATGCCAGCGTAGTGTTGTAGTGTCAACCAGGGTTAATATACAGTCAGTCAGTATTTTAGAGGTACTTTTTGTTTTCAAACACACACACACACACACACACACACACACACACACAGTTTCAGGTCAAATCTTTCTCACATGCTTTGCATAGAGGTTTAAGACCACCCACACACAATGTTATTTGTTGTGTAATTTTGGAAGAAATCTGTGTGCATGTGCGCGTGTGTGTGTGTGTGTGTGTGTGTGTGTGTGTGTGTGTGTGTGTGTGTGTGTGTGTGTGTGTGTGTGTGTGTGTGTGTGTGTGTGTGCGTGCGTGCGTGTGTTGCGTTGAAATAAAATAAATGTATCTACATCTCTCTCTGTCTCTATCTCTGTCTCTGTCTCTCTCTCTCTCACTCAATTCAATTCAATTCAGGGGGAGTTTTTATTGGCATGGGAAACACATGCTAACATTGCCAAGGCAAGTGAGGTAGATAATATACAAAAGTTTTAAAAAACAATAAAAATGAATGGTATATTAAATTACACACCGAAGTAACCACAAGTAGATTTCACCCACTAGATATGGGAGTTTATCAAAATCGAATTATTTGTGGATCTGTGTAATCTGCGGGGGAATGTGTGTCTCTAATATGGTCATACATTGGGCAGGAGGTTAGTAAGTGCAGCTCAGTTTCCACCACATTTTGTGGGCGGTATGCACATAGCCTGTCTTCTCTTGAGATCCATGTCTGCCTACGACGGCCTTTCTCAATAGCAAGGTTATGCTCACTGAGTGTGTACATTGTCAAAGCTTTCTTTAAGTTTGGGTCAGTCACAGTGGACAGGTATTCTGCCACTGTGTACTCTCTGTTGAGGGCCAAATAGCATTCTAGTTTGCTCTGTTTTTTTTTGTTAATTCTTTCCAATGTGTCAAGTAATTATCTTTTTGTTTTCTCATGATTTGGTTGGGTCTAATTGTGCTGCTGTCCTGGGGCTCTGTGGGGTGTGTTTGTGTTTGTGAACAGAGCCCCAGGACCAGCTTGCTTAGGGACTCTTCTCCAGGTTCATCTCTCTGTAGGTGATGGCTTTGTTATGGAAGGTTTGGGAATCGCTTCCTTTTAGGTGATTGTAGAATTGAACGGCTCTTTTCTGGATTTCGATAATTAGCTGGTATCGGCCTAGTTCTGCTCTGCTCTGCATGCATTATTTGGTGTTTTACATTGCACACGGAGGATATTTTTGCAGAATTCTGCGTGCAGAGTCTCAATTTGGTGTTTTTCCCATTTTGTGAAGTCTTGGTTGGTGAGCAGACCCCAGACCTCACAACCGTAAAGGGCAATGGGCTCCATGACTGATTCAAGTATTTTTAGCCAGATCCTAATTGGTATGTCGAATTTTAAGTTCCTTTTGATGGCATAGAATGTAACAACAACAACAACAGTATCAACAATAACCAAGGGTCAAAAAACCATACATTCAACAATTTTATTTTTTAATTTTATTTCACCTTTATTTAACCAGGTAGGCTAGTTGAGAACAAGTTCTCATTTACAACTGCGACCTGGCCAAGATAAAGCATAGCAGTGTGAACAGACAACACAGAGTTACACATGGAGTAAACAATTAACAAGTCAATAACACAATAGAAAAAAAGGGGAGTCTATATACATTGTGTGCAAAAGGCATGAGGAGGTAGGTGAATAATTACAATTTTGCAGATTAACACTGGAGTGATAAATGATCAGATGGTCATGTACAGGTAGAGATATTGGTGTGCAAAAAGAGCAGAAAAGTAAATAAATAAAAACAGTATGGGGATGAGGTAGGTAAAAATGGGTGGGCTATTTACCGATAGACTATGTACAGCTGCAGCGATCGGTTAGCTGCTCAGATAGCAGATGTTTGAAGTTGGTGAGGGAGATAAAAGTCTCCAACTTCAGCGATTTTTGCAATTCGTTCCAGTCACAGGCAGCAGAGAACTGGAACGAAAGGCGGCCAAATGAGGTGTTGCCTTTAGGGATGATCAGTGAGATGCACCTGTTGGAGCGCGTGCTACGGATGGGTGTTGCCATCGTGACCAGTGAACTGAGATAAGGCAGAGCTTTACCTAGCATGGACTTGTAGATGACCTGGAGCCAGTGGGTCTGGCGATGAATATGTAGCGAGGGCCAGCCGACTAGAGCATACAAGTCACAGTGGTGGGTGGTATAAGGTGCTTTAGTGACAAAACGGATGGCACTGTGATAAACTGCATCCAGTTTGCTGAGTAGAGTGTTGGAAGCAATTTTGTAGATTACATCGCCGAAGTCGAGGATCGGTAGGATAGTCAGTTTTACTAGGGTAAGTTTGGCGGCGTGAGTGAAGGAGGCTTTGTTGCGGTATAGAAAGCCGACTCTTGATTTGATTTTCGAATGGAGATGTTTGATATGAGTCTGGAAGGAGAGTTTACAGTCTAGCCAGACACCTAGGTACTTATAGATGTCCACATATTCAAGGTCGGAACCATCCAGGGTGGTGGTCAGGCGTGGTCAGGTGGTCAGGCGTGCGGGTGCAGGCAGCGAACGGTTGAAAAGCATGCATTTGGTTTTACTAGCGTTTAAGAGCAGTTGGAGGCCACGGAAGGAGTGCTGTATGGCATTGAAGCTCGTTTGGAGGTTAGATAGCACAGTGTCCAAGGACGGGCCGGAAGTATATAGAATGGTGTCGTCTGCGTAGAGGTGGATCAGGGAATCGCCCGCAGCAAGAGCAACATCATTGATATACACAGAGAAAAGAGTCGGCCCGAGGATTGAACCCTGTGGCACCCCCATAGAGACTGCCAGAGGACCGGACAGCATGCCCTCCGATTTGACACACTGAACTCTGTCTGCAAAGTAATTGGTGAACCAGGCAAGGCAGTCATCCGAAAAACCGAGGCTACTGAGTCTGCCGATAAGAATATGGTGATTGACAGAGTCGAACGCCTTGGCAAGGTCGATGAAGACGGCTGCACAGTACTGTCTTTTATCGATGGCGGTTATGATATCGTTTAGTACCTTGAGCGTGGCTGAGGAGCACCCGTGACCTCGGAAACCAGATTGCACAGCGGAGAAGGTACGGTGGGATTCGAGATGGTCAGTGACCTGTTTGTTGACTTGGCTTTCGAAGACCTTAGATAGGCAGGGCAGGATGGATTTAGGTCTGTAACAGTTTGGGTCCAGGGTGTCTCCCCCTTTGAAGAGGGGGATGACTGCGGCAGCTTTCCAATGCTTGGGGATCTCAGACGATATGAAAGAGAGGTTGAACAGGCTGGTAATAGGGGTTGCGACAATGGCGGCGGATAGTTTCAGAAATAGAGGGTCCAGATTGTCAAGCCCAGCTGATTTGTACGGGTCCAGGTTTTGCAGCTCTTTCAGAACATCTGCTATCTGGATTTGGGTAAAGGAGAACCTGGAGAGGCTTGGGCGAGTAGCTGCGGGGGGGGGCGGAGCTGTTGGCCGAGGTTGGAGTAGCCAGGCGGAAGGCATGGCCAGCTGTTGAGAAATGCTTGTTGAAGTTTTCGATAATCATGGATTTATCGGTGGTTACCTAGCCTCAGTGCAGTGGGCAGCTGGGAGGAGGTGCTCTTGTTCTCCATGGACTTCACAGTGTCCCAGAACTTTTTGGAGTTGGAGCTACAGGATGCAAACTTCTGCCTGAAGAAGCTGGCCTTAGCTTTCCTGACTGACTGTGTGTATTGGTTCCTGACTTCCCTGAACAGTTGCATATCGCGGGGACTATTCGATGCTATTGCAGTCCGACACAGGATATTTTTGTGCTGGTCGAGGGCAGTCAGGTCTGGAGTGAACCAAGGGCTATATCTGTTCTTAGTTCTGCATTTTTTGAACAGAACATGCTTATCTAAAATGGTGAGGAAGTTACTTTTAAAGAATGACCAGGCATCCTCCACTGACGGGATGAGGTCAATGTCCTTCCAGGATACCCGGGCCAGGTCGATTAGAAAGGCCTGCTCACAGAAGTGTTTTAGGGAGCGTTTGACAGTGATGAGGGGTGGTCATTTGACTGCGGCTCCGTAGCGGATACAGGCAATGAGGCAGTGATCGCTGAGATCCTGGTTGAAGACAGCGGAGGTGTATTTGGAGGGCCAGTTGGTCAGGATGACGTCTATGAGGGTGCCCTTGTTTACAGATTTAGGGTTGTACCTGGTGGGTTCCTTGATGATTTGTGTGAGATTGAGGGCATCTAGCTTAGATTGTAGGACTGCCGGGGTGTTAAGCATATCCCAGTTTAGGTCACCTAACAGAACAAACTCTGAAGCTAGATGGGGGGCGATCAATTCACAAATGGTGTCCAGGGCACAGCTGGGAGCTGAGGGGGGTCGGTAGCAGGCGGCAACAGTGAGAGACTTATTTCTGGAGAGAGTAATTTTCAAAATTAGTAGTTCGAACTGTTTGGGTATGGACCTGGAAAGGATGACATTACTTTGCAGGCTATCTCTGCAGTAAACTGCAACTCCTCCCCCTTTGGCAGGTCTATCTTGACGGAAAATGTTATAGTTGGGTATGGAAATCTCAGAATTTTTGGTGGCCTTCCTGAGCCAGGATTCAGACACGGCAAGGACATCAGGGTTAGCAGAGTGTGCTAAAGCAGTGAGTAAAACAAACTTAGGGAGGAGGCTTCTGATGTTGACATGCATGAAACCAAGGCTTTTTCGATCACAGAAGTCAACAAATGAGGGTGCCTGGGGACATGCAGGGCCTGGGTTACCTCCACATCACCCGCGGAACAGAGGAGGAGTAGAATGAGGGTGCGGCTAAAGGCTATCAAAACTGGTCGCCTAGAGCGTTGGGGACAGAGAATAAAAGGAGCAGATTTCTGGGCATGGTAGAATATATTCAGGGCATAATGCGCAGACAGGGGTATGGTGGGGTGCGGGTACAGCGGAGGTAAGCCCAGGCACTGGGTGATGATGAGAGATTGTATCACTGGACATGCTGGTTGTAATGGGTGAGGTCACCGCATGTGTGGGAGGTGGGACAAAGGAGGTATCAGGGGTATGAAGAGTGGAACTAGGGGCTCCATTGTAAACTAAAACAATTATAACTAACCTGAACAACAGTATACAAGGCATATTGACATTTGAGAGAGACATACAGCGAGGCATACAGTAATCACAGGTGTTGAATTGGGAGAGCTAGATAAAACAGTAGCTAAAACAGTAGGTGAGACAACAACAGCTAATCAGCTAGCACAACAACAGCAGGTAAAATGGCGTTGACTAGGCAGGGAGGGTCGGATTAAATACACACAGAGCCTGAGTGCGGCTAGGGCCGA
>NC_056439.1:50133858-50168858 GCF_018296145.1 Oncorhynchus tshawytscha | reverse complement strand
TTAGTTCAAAAAAAAATGTTTCGTGAATTTCTGCAATTTATAGTTGGTTTGAGGTTAAGTCATTGAAATTCGGAGCAATTGACCTTTCAAAAATATTGTGTCATTAACTGATGGTCCCTAACGATCCCTATAGGGATAGTGAATGTCAAACCAAATTGACAATGAGCATTATGATCAGGTCACGTGCCGCTACGCTCCAAAGGAATGATTACTTGGGTGCTGTCAGCTGTGGGCATCTGGGCAGGTTTGAAATAAACAAATAAACCTGTTAGGGTTTGAAAGTAACTAAATAAACCTGTTAGAGTTTGAAATAAACAAATAAACCTGTTAGAGTTTGAAATAAACAAATAAACCTGTTAGGGTTTTAAAGTAACTAAATAAACCTGTTAGAGTTTGAAATAAACAAATAAACCTGTTAGAGTTTGAAATAAACAAATAAAACTGTCAGGGTTTGAAAGTAACTAAATAAACCTGTTAGAGTTTGAAAGTAACTAAATAAACCTGTTAGAGTTTGAAATAAACAAATAAACCTGTTAGGGTTTTAAAGTAACTAAATAAACCTGTTAGAGTTTTAAAGTAACTAAATAAACCTGTTAGGATTCCCTTCCCTTTATTCCGTAACATAGCATTTTTTCCTATAATCTCTCTAATCTCAGTTTTGGACGAGACTGACTACATGACCAAAACGACAGTGTCTAAGGGTTTACTGAGAACGGACAAACAAAAACATCCAGTCAGCGGCAGTCCTGTGGGTGAAAACAGCTCGTTGATGAGAGGTGGAAGGAGAAGGACAAGAGTCATGCAAGCTAACAGGCGTCCCACAAACAGGCAAATAACGGCGCAGTACAACAGTGGTGTGCAGAACGGCATCTGGAAACGCACAACTCGCCGGTCCTCGTCATCGATGGGCTAAATGCAGCAGACGACCACACCGGGTTCCCCTCCTATTAGCTAATAACAAGAAGAAGAGGCTCCAGTGAACACGTAATCAAGAACACTGGACAACTGGGGAGTAGAGAAACAAGCCTGGTTCGATGAATCCTGGATCCCGTCGCGTCATGTTGATGGCAGAGTCCGGATTTGGCGTCAGCAGCATGAGTCCATGGCCCCATTCTACCTGGTGTCAACAGTACATGCTGATGGCGGAGTCCGGATTTGGCGTCAGCAGCATGAGTCCATGGCCCCATTCTACCTGGTGTCAACAGTACATGCTGATGGCGGAGTCCGGATTTGGCGTCAGCAGCATGAGTCCATGGCCCCATTCTACCTGGTGTCAACAGTACATGCTGATGGCGGAGTCCGGATTTGGCGTCAGCAGCATGAGTCCATGGCCCCATTCTACCTGGTGTCAACAGTATGCTGATGCTGATGGCAGAGTCCGGCCCCATTCTTGGTGCAGTACATGCTGATGGCGGAGTCCGATTTGGCGTCAGCAGCATGAGTCCATGGCCCCATTCTACCTGGTGTCAACAGTACATGCTGATGGCGGAGTCCGGATTTGGCGTCAGCAGCATGAGTCCATGGCCCCATTCTACCTGGTGTCAACAGTATATGCTGATGGCAGAGTCCGGATTTGGCGTCAGCAGCATGAGTCCATGGCCCCATTCTACCTGGTGTCAACAGTACATGCTGATGGAGTCCGGATTTGGCGTCAGCAGCATGAGTCCATGGCCCCATTCTACCTGGTGTCAACAGTACATGCTGATGGCGGAGTCCGGATTTGGCGTCAGCAGCATGAGTCCATGGCCCCATTCTACCTGGTGTCAACAGTACATGCTGGTGGCGGTGTAACGAAGGGGAATGAGGGGAATGTTTTCCTGGCACATGTTAGGTCCCTTGATACCAATTGAACAAAGTTGGAACGCCATACCTTGCAGAATACATGCCCCAAATATATATATATATAAAAATATAGATATATTTATCCTTTAATTAACTAGGCAAGTCAGTTAAGAACAAATTCTTATTTACAACGACAGCCTACCCCAGCCAAACCCTAACCCGGACGACGCTGAGCCAATTGTGCACCTCCCTATGGGATTCCCAATCACGTCCAGTTGTGACACACTCTGGAATTCAGGCTGTTATGGAGGCAAAGGGGAGGGGGTGTACCTAATAAACTGGCCACTGAGTGTATGCATCAGTGGAGGCTGCTGAGGGGAGGAAGGCCCATAATAATGGAGTGAATGGAATAGTATCAACCACATGGAAACATGATTGACGTGTTTGATGCCATTCCATTGACTCCATTCCAGTCATTATTATGAGCCGTCCTCCCCTCAAGAGCCTCCAGTACACATAATGGTGTGTATAGACAGTATGGACAGTATAGGAATAGAAAAGGTTTGTACAGCAGTAGTTGTATAGGATGAGCCATGACTAGAATACAGTATATACATTTGAAGTGTGTAAAACCGTATGTAAACATTATTAAAGTGACCAGTGTTCAATGACTATGTACATAGGGCAGTAGTCTCTATGGTGTAGGGTAGAGTACGAGGTGGTAGCAGGCTAGAACAGGGCAGGGATAAGGTTAGGGTTAGTAGATAGTTAGTTGACTCAGGCTATGACCCAGATACAGACACAGGAGGCGGAGAGTACAGTTCTCAGATGATTTATTGCAAACACGGGGCAAAGGGCAGGTTGAGGACAGGCAGAGGTTCCAAAATCAGGTCAGAGTCAGGCAGGTACAGGATGGCAGGCAGGCTTGGGGTCAGGACAGGCAGAGGTTCGTAATTAGGTCAGAGTCAGACAGGTACAGGATAGGCAGGATGGACAGGCAGAGGCTTAGGGGTCAGACAGGACAGGATGGCAGAGGCTTGGGGTCAGGACAGGCAGAGGTCCGTAATTAGGTCAGAGTCAGACAGGTACAGGATGGCAGGCAGGCTTGGGGTCAGGACAGGCAGAGGTTCGTAAATCAGGTCAGAGTCAGGCAGGTACAGGATGGCAGGCAGGCTTGGGGTCAGGACAAGCAGAATGGTCAGAACCGGGAAAAACTAGGAAACAGAACAGGAAGACGGGAAAGCACACTGATAAAGACCTGACAAAGTAAGACGACTGGCAACAGACAAACAGAGAACACAGGTATAAATACACAGGGGGTAATGGGGCAGATGGGCGATACCTGGAGGGGATTGGTGACAAACTCAAAGACAGGTGAAACAGATAAGGGTGTGACAGTTACTCATGCTGGCTTAGCCCAAGACTGCCACCTACTGGTGAGAGAGGTACTGTCACCAGAATAGTTATTACAGTAGGAGAATTAGTGACATCTACAGGTAAGTTTTATTGTCACTTGCACAGGATACAGCAGGTGTAAAACAGTCCAGTGAAATGCTTAACCTGCTAGATCTTTCCCAACAGCACAATAAAGGTAATAATATAGAAAATAGGAACAATGTGGAATATGAGAGAAAAAGAAGAACATGAAATATGAGAGAAGAAGAAGAACATGAAATACGAGAGAAGAAGAAGAACATGAAATATAAGAGAAGAAGAAGAACATGAAATATGAGAGAAGAAGAAGAACATGAAATATGAGAGAAGAAGAAGAACATGAAATATGAGAGAAGAAGAAGAACATGAAATATGAGAGAAGAAGAAGAACATGAAATACGAGAGAAGAAGAAGAAGGTTAAAGAAAGTGAAGAGAAGAGAACGTCCATCCAACAGCCTTGAGCTTATTGCAGATCCCTTTTTAAAGTTGTAAATCACCGAGTTTGGCCGCCTGAGAAATCGGGGGAGAGGGGCCTTGGTCAGAGAGGTGACTAAGAACCCGATGGTCACTCTGACAGTTCCTTTGTGGAGATGAGAGAACCTTCCAGAAGGAAAACCATCTCTGCAGCACTCCACTAATCAGGCCTTTATGGTAGAGTGGCCAGACGGAAGCCACTCCTCAGTAAAAGGCACATGACAGCCGGCTTGGAGTTTGTCAAAAGGCACCTAAAGGACTCTCAGACGATGAGAAACAAGATTCTCTGGTCTGATGAAACCAAGATTGAACTCTTTAGCCTGAATGCCAGGCGTCACATCTGGAGGAAACCTGGCACCATCCTTTTGGTGAAGCATGGATGTGGCACCATCATGCTGTGGGGATGTTTTTCAGCGGCAGGGACTGAGAGACTAGTCAGGATTCAGGGAAAGATGAACGGAGCAAATTACAGAGAGATCCTTGATGAAAACCTGCTCCAGAGCTCTGAGGACCTCAGACTGAGGCAAAGGTTAATCTTCCAACAGGATAACGACAAAGCCAAGACAATGCAAGAGTGGCTTCGGGGCAAATCTCTGAATGTCCTTGAGTGGCCCAGCCACAACCTGGACTTCAACCCGATTGAACATCTCTGGAGAGACCTGAAAATATCTGTGCAGCGACGCCCCCCATCCAACCTGACAGAGCTTGAGAGGATCTGCAGAGAAGAATGGGAGAAACTCCCCAAATACAGGTGTGCCAAGCTTGTAGCATCATACCCAAGAAGACTCAAGGCTGTAATCGCTGCCAAAGGTGCTTCAACAAAGTACTGCGTAAAGGGTCTGAATACTTATGTAAATGAGATACATCCATTTTTTTTAAATTTGATACATTTGCACAAATTCATAGAAACCTGTTTTTGCTTTGTCACTTTGTCATTATGGGGTATTGTGTATAAATTGATTGATTTTTTAATCAAATTGAGAAAAAGCGTAACGTATCAAAATGTGGAAAAACTCGAAGGGTCTTAATACTTTCTTTTTTTACTTTTATATAAATATATATATACAGTACCAGTCAAAAGTTTGGACACACCTACTCATTCAAGTGTTTTTCTTTATTTAGACTATTTTTTATATTGTGGAATATTAGTAATCATGCAGCAAAAAGTGTTAAACAAATCAAAATATATTTTCTATTTTAGATTCTTCATAGTAGCCATCCTTTGCCTTGATGACAGCTTGGCACACACATAAAAAACAACTATTTTCTACATTGTAGAATAATAGTGAAGATTTCATAACTATGAAATAACACATATGGGATCATGTAGTAACCAAATAAGCGTTAAACAAATTGCTGTGATGACAGCTTTGCGCACTCTTGGCATTCTCTCAACCAGCTTCATGAGGAATGCTTTTCCAACAGTCTTGAAAGAGTTCCCACATATGCTGAGCACTTGTTGGCTGCTTTTCCTTCACTCTGCGGTCCAACTCGTCCCAAACCATCTCAATTGGGTTGTGGTTGGGGGGATTGTGGAGGACATCTGATGCAGCACTCCATCACTCTCTTTCTTGGTCAAATGGCCCTTAAATGGCCCTTACATGTGTTGGGGCATTGTCCTGTTGAAAACAAATTATTGACCCACTAATCACAAACAAGTTGGGATGGCGTATTGCTGCAGAATGCTGTGGTAACCATGCTGGTGAAGTGTGCCATGAATTCTAAGCAAATCACAGAGAGTGTCACCAGCAATGCACCCACACACCATCACACCTACTCCTCCATGCTTTACGGTAGGGACGACACATGCAGAGATCATCCATTCACTTACTCTGCGTTTCACAAAGACACAGCGGTTGGATCCAAAAATCTCAAATTTGGACTCATCCGACCAAAGGACAGATGTCCATTGCTCGTGTTTCTTGGCCCAATCAAGTCTGTTCTTCTTATTGGTGTCCTTTTGTACTGGATTCTTTGCAGCAATTCGACCAAGAAGGCCTGAACAGTTGATGTTGAGCTGTGTCTGTTACTTGAACTCTAATGAACTTATCCTCTGCAGCAGAGGAGACTCTGGGACCTCCTTTCTTTTGGTGGTCCTCATGAGAGTCAGTTTCGTGCTTGATGGTTTTTGCGATATCAAATTTTCCGGATTGACTGACATTCATGTCTTAAAGTAATGATGGACTGTAGTTTGTCTTTGCTTATTTGAGCTGTTCTTGCTATAATATGGACTTGGTCTTTTACCAAATAGGGTTATCTTCTGTATACCAACACTACCTTCTCACAACACAACTGATTGGCTCAAATGTATTAGGAAGAAAGACATTTCACAAATGACATTCTAATAAGGCACACCTCTCCATTTAAATGCATTCCAGGTGACTACCTCATGATGCTGGTTAAGAGAATGCCAAGATTGTGCAAAGCTGTCATCAAGGCAAATGGTGGCTACTTTGAAGAATCTCAAATGTAAATTCTATTTTGATTTGTTTTGGTTACTTCATGATTCCATATGTGTTGTTTTGTTGTCTTCACTATTATTTTACAATGTGGAATATAGTAAAAATAAAGAAAAACCTTTGAATGAGTAGGTGTGTCCAAACCTTTGTTTGCTACTGTATATTTTGTGTTGAATATGTATTTTATATTGTATTATGCACATTTGGAAAAGAGACCTAGGGCTCAATATGTCTTTCCCGTCAAAATAAAGTTTAAATAAAATAAAATAAAATGTGTGACGTTTTTGGTCAGTTTTTCATCAGTGTTTTTTTTTTGGCTGTTTGTGAACACATTGTTTTTCTGAGACAAGTCTACGGCCCTTCGTCTGTGATTGGCCAACAGTTGGGATTCTGTGATTGGCCAACAGTTGGGATTCTGTGATTGGTCAACAGTTGGGATTCTGTGATTGGTCAACAGTTGGGATTCTGTGATTGGTCAACAGTTGGGATTCTGTGATTGGCCAACAGTTGGGATTCTGTGATTGGTCAACAGTTGGGATTCTGTGATTGGTCAACAGTTGGGATTCTTCAGTGAAGTGTTTGTTGTCATTCAATGAGAGACGACTCGTTTTCATGCTACATTTTTCACTTGAGTAATACAGTATCTAGTCTTATATTAGTTAGAATCATAATTACGCAACTAAGACCTCTACAAAAACGTCAACATTAATGACAGATTTCTTGACTTATCTTAGATTAATTCTGACTATTTTGAGGAAGTTTATACTGGCTATCTCAAGATGGATTTTGTTGTTTTAAGGGAGTATGCAAGCAGGGGGAAGCATGGCCCAGAGGCAGGGCAGTGGACATGTGCAGTATGGAGGGATGGAGGGAGAGAAGCCAACTGCTCCAGAATGGAGTGTAAAGGTGACTGCGGAAAGACGTAGAGGGGGACGTGGAGAAAAGGGAGACGTAGGAGAGAGAGAGAGCTACAGTCTATTAGAAAGGAAAGACAGACAGACAGACAGACAGACATTGATATTGAGCCACAAGTGGGAGAAGAGAGAGAGAGAGAGAGAGCTACAGTCTATTAGAAAGGAAGAGACAGACAGACAGACAGACATTGATATTGAGCCACAAGTGGGAGAAGAGAGAGAGAGAGAGAGATAGAGATTAAGGAGAAGGGGGAATCAAGAAGGGAATGCCGAGACAAAGCATCACGATATGACGTTCAAAGGTTTTTAATGAAGTACGATCCGCGAGAAAGACGGGAAGGAGTGGTAGAGGAAAGCAAATGAAGGCAAGGCCATCGAAAAAAGATGGAGGGATGAGAGCAGGAAGAAGAGAGGAGGGAAGGAAAGGAGGAGAGGGGAGATGAAGAGACAGTGTGACGTGGCTGGGTGTTGTGGCCAACGCCCGACGGCGGTGCCGTCCTGTTGTGGTTAATGAGGCAACGTTGCAGGTAATTAGCTCCCGATATGGCATTATCAGTCACCAATAATGGGACGCTTCATTATGCTCAACCCACCCAGCACACTTACCGAAGGCAAAGCACCTCATCGACGCAAACACATATCTGTAACTACAAACACCCATACACACAACATCAGTTTGAGCCCTGTCTTCTTACTTGCAAAGGCATTTCTCTCACCAGATAATCCCTATTTCCACTTGAAAAGCACTCAAACACTATACGAGGCACAACGATCTCTTGAAAAGGCAACACAACTGGGCTTGGCCTGTTTTTGCACCACAGCCTTGAGGCAAGAGCGAGGCAGTGAGCTGCAATAGCGGATTTCCACTTTAGTAAACATTTCAGTGCCAAGGTACACAGTCCACCGGGAGCTGACTGATGCGTGTAATGTGACAACATTGTTGCTACCCCATTTCTTTTTCAGGTGGAAAGGAGGGTGTTTACTCACTTTTCAAACGGCAGAATGCTAAATAAGGGCCTTTGTTTGGCCGGACTAAGCATATCTGAGCGTGGCGAGGTTTCGAATAGCATTGGGAAACAGTTCACCTCCAAAGAGCTGCCTTACTGCGCCAGTGCTTGGCAAGAGAGGGCGGTATAGGACGACAGTGCAAGACGACAGTGCAGTAGAAAAGGTAGGATAGAGAGGTGGTTCCAAAACGTCTCCCCCTTGCTGACTGCACGGTGAGACGAACGAACATGTTTGGCAGCCCACCAGTAAGCTAACGCAATTTTCCAGAACAAGAGAGGTCTGACATTCTGCATACTTAGCTATCGCGCAATCCACTACATTGACGAAGGGTGATTTTTAGACTTCTATAAACGGAAACTTGCACTGACATCATGTATACCTTTCTGCACCACAGCGCAGTTTAGCTGGTTGCGCGGTAGCCTAGATTCCCATGCATCTAGCCAACTGTATTACAATTTTCCAGAAATGTGTTTAAAGCCTTCTGACTGGTGCCGAGGTAGCACCTCAAGGACCATCACCTGTCCACAGACCACCATTTTGAGAAGCTCAAACAATATGAGGGAAACAAAGTTGTAGCAGTGAGGAAGCAAAGGACAACTACGTTTCGGACAGAGTAGCAAAGGAATACAAAAGTTTGAACAGTGACACTTCGGTGAATCAATCAAAGAAATCTATTTATAAAGCCCTTTTAACATCAGCAGGTGTCGGGGGTCGGGGGGTGTGAAGGTGTTCTGTTTGACGTGTCCGTGCCAACTGTCTGAGAGGCAGCCTTTCATCCCGGGCCCTAGTTCCTAGTTCTGACAACACAGTGCGATGACAAGGCATTAATCTGTCACTCAAACGTGCAGCCATAAGTTTCTCTGTCTTCCTCTCGCTCTCTACATCCCTCACGCTTTCTCTTTCTCTTCTGCATCTCTCTCTCTCTCTCTCTCTTCTGCATCTCTCTCTCTCTCTCTCTCTCTCTTCTGCATCTCTCTCTCTCTTCTGCATCTCTCTCTCTCTTCTGCTCTCTTCTGCATCCCTCTCTCTCTCTTCTTCTGCATCTCTCTCTCTCTTCTCTCTCTTCTGCATCTCCCTCTTTCTCTTCTGCATCTCTCTCTCTCTTCTGCATCTCCCTCTTTCTCTTCTGCATCTCTCTCTCTCTCTTCTGCATCTCTCTCTTTCTCTTCTGCATCTCTCTCTTCTGCATCTTCTCTCTCTTCTGCATCTCTCTCTTTCTCTTCTGCATCTCTCTCTCTCTTCTGCTCTCTTCTGCATCTCTCTCTCTCTCTCTCTCTTCTGCATCTCTCTCTTCTCTCTCTTCTGCATCTCCCTCTTTCTCTTCTGCATCTCTCTCTCTCTTCTGCATCTCTCTCTCTCTTCTGCATCTCTCTCTCTCTTCTCTCTCTTCTGCATCCCTCTCTCTCTCTCTCTTCTGCATCTCTCTCTCTCTTCTCTCTCTTCTGCATCTCTCTCTTTCTCTTTTGCATCTCTCTCTCTCTCTTCTGCATCTCTCTCTCTCTCTTCTGCATCTCTCTCTCGCTCTTCTGCATCTCTCTCTCTCTTCTGCATCTCTCTCTCGCTCTTCTGCATCTCTCTCTCTCTCTTCTGCATCTCTCTCTCTCTCTTCTGCATCTCTCTCGCTCTTCTCATCTCTCTCTCTCTCTTCTGCATCTCTCTCTCTCTTCTGCATCTCTCTC
This sequence comes from Oncorhynchus tshawytscha, assembly GCF_018296145.1. Classification (NCBI taxonomy): domain Eukaryota; kingdom Metazoa; phylum Chordata; class Actinopteri; order Salmoniformes; family Salmonidae; genus Oncorhynchus; species Oncorhynchus tshawytscha. The sequence goes on along the minus strand of NC_056439.1, from coordinate 50,159,107 downwards.
TCTCTCTTCTGCATCTCTCTCTCTCTCTTCTGCATCTCTCTCTCTCTTCTGCATCTCTCTCTCGCTCTTCTGCATCTCTCTCTCTCTTCTGCATCTCTCTCTCGCTCTTCTGCATCTCTCTCTCTCTCTTCTGCATCTCTCTCTCTCTCTTCTGCATCTCTCTCTCTCTCTTCTGCATCTCTCTCTCTCTCTTCTGCATCTCTCTCTCTCTTCTGCATCTCTCTCTCTCTCTTCTGCATCTCTCTCTCTCTCTTCTGCATCTCTCTCTCTCTTCTGCATCTCTCTCTCTCTCTTCTGCATCTCTCTCTCTCTCTTCTGCATCTCTCTCTCTCTCTTCTGCATCTCTCTCTCTCTCTTTCATCTCTCTCTCTCTTCTGCATCTCTCTCTCTCTCTTCTGCATCTCTCTCTTTCTCTTCTGCATCTCTGCATCTCTCTCTCTCTCTTCTGCATCTCTCTCTCTCTCTTCTGCATCTCTCTCTCTCTTCTGCATCTCTCTCTTCTCTTCTGCATCTCTCTCTTTCTCTTCTGCATCTCTCTCTCTCTCTTCTGCATCTCTCTCTCTCTTCTGCATCTTCTCTCGCTCTTCTGCATCTCTCTCTCTCTCTTCTGCATCTCTCTCTTTCTCTTCTGCATCTCTCTCTCTCTCTTCTGCATCTCTCTCTCTCTCTTCTGCATCTCTGCTCTCTCTCTTCTGCATCTCTCTCTCTCTCTTCTGCATCTCTCTCTCTCTCTTCTGCATCTCTTTCTCTTCTGCATCTCTCTCTCTCTTCTCATCTCTCTCTCGCTCTTCTGCATCTCTCTCTCTCTTCTGCATCTCTCTCTCTCTCTTCTGCATCTCTCTCTCTCTCTTCTGCATCTCTCTCTCTTTCTCTTCTGCATCTCTCTCTCTCTCTTCTGCATCTCTCTCTCTCTCTTCTGCATCTCTCTCTCGCTCTTCTGCATCTCTCTCTCGCTCTTCTGCATCTCTCTCTCTCTCTTCTGCATCTCTCTCTCGCTCTTCTGCATCTCTCTCTCTCTCTTCTGCATCTCTCTCTCTCTCTCTCTCTCTCTTCTGCATCTCTCTCTCTCTCTTCTCTCTCTCTCTTTCTCTTCTGCATCTCTCTCTTCTCTCTTCTGCATCTCTCTCTCTCTCTTCTGCATCTCTCTCTTCTTCTCTGCATCTCTCTCTCTCTTCTGCATCTCTCTCTCTCTCTTCTGCATCTCTCTCTCTCTCTTCTGCATCTTCTCATCTCTCTCTCTCTCTTCTCTGCATCTCTCTCTCTCTCTTCTGCATCTCTCTCTCTCTTCTCATCTCTCTCTCTCTTCTGCATCTCTCTCTCTCTTCTGCATCTCTCTCTCTCTTCTGCATCTCTCTCTCTCTCTTGCATCTCTCTCTGCATCTCTCTCTCTCTTCTGCATCTCTCTCTCTCTCTCTCTTCTGCATCTCTCTCTTTCTCTTCTGCATCTCTCTCTCTCTCTTCTGCATCTCTCTCTTTCTCTTCTGCATCTCTCTCTCTCTCTTCTGCATCTCTCTCTCTCTCTTCTGCATCTCTCTCTCTCTCTTCTGCATCTCTCTCTCTCTCTTCTGCATCTCTCTCTCTCTTCTGCATCTCTCTCTCTCTCTTCTGCATCTCTCTCTCTCTTCTGCATCTCTCTCTCTCTTCTGCATCTCTCTCTCTCTCTTCTGCATCTCTCTCTCTCTCTTCTGCATCTCTCTCTCTCTCTTCTGCATCTCTCTCTCTCTCTTCTGCATCTCTCTCTCTCTCTTCTGCATCTGCATCTCTCTCTCTCTCTTCTGCATCTCATCTCTCTCTTCTGCATCTCTCTTCTCTCTTCTGCATCTCTCTCTCTTCTCTCTTCTGCATCTCTCTCTCTCTCTCTTCTGCATCTCTCTCTCTCTCTTCTCTTCTGCATCTCTCTCTCTCTTCTGCATCTCTCTTCTCTCTCTTCTGCATCTCATCTCTCTCTCTCTTCTGCATCTCTCTCTCTCTCTTCTGCATCTCTCTCTCTTCTGATCATCTCTCTTCTCTCTCTTCTGCATCTCTCTCTCTCTCTTCTGCATCTCTCTTCTCTCTCTTCTGCATCTCTCTCTCTCTCTTCTGCATCTCTCTTCTCTCTCTTCTGCATCTCTCTCTCTCTCTTCTGCATCTCTCTCTCTCTTCTCTCTCTTCTGCATCATCTCTCTCTCTCTTCTCATCTCTCTTCTCTCTCTTCTGCATCTCTCTCTCTCTCTTCTGCATCTCTCTTCTCTCTCTTCTGCATCTCTCTCTCTCTCTTCTCTCTCTCTTCTCTCTCTTCTGCATCTCTTCTCTCTCTTCTGCATCTCTCTCTCTCTCTTCTGCATCTCTCTTCTCTCTCTTCTCATCTCTCTCTCTCTCTTCTGCATCTCTCTCTCTCTCTTCTCTCTCTCTCTTCTCTCATCTCTCTCTCTCTCTTCTGCATCTCTCTCTCTCTTCTGCATCTCTCTTCTCTCTCTTCTGCATCTCTCTTCTCTCTCTTCTGCATCTCTTCTCTCTCTTCTGCATCTCTCTCTCTCTCTTCTGCATCTCTCTCTCTCTCTTCTGCATCTCTCTTCTCTCTCTTCTGCATCTCTCTTCTCTCTCTTCTGCATCTCTTCTCTCTCTTCTGCATCTCTTCTCTCTCTTCTGCATCTCTCTCTCTCTTCTGCATCTCTCTCTCTCTCTTTCATCTCTCTCTCTCTCTTCTGCATCTCTCTTCTCTCTCTTCTGCATCTCATCTCTCTCTTCTGCATCTCTCTTCTCTCTCTTCTGCATCTCTCTCTCTCTCTTCTGCATCTCTCTTCTCTCTCTTCTGCATCTCTCTTCTCTCTCTTCTGCATCTCTCTTCTCTCTCTTCTGCATCTCTCTCTCTCTTCTGCATCTCTCTCTCTCTTCTGCATCTCTCTTCTCTCTCTTCTGCATCTCTCTCTCTCTTCTGCATCTCTCTCTCTCTCTTCTGCATCTCTCTTCTCTCTCTTCTGCATCTCTCTTCTCTCTTCTGCATCTCTCTTTCTCTTCTGCATCTCTCTCTCTCTCTTCTGCATCTCTCTTCTCTCTCTTCTGCATCTCCTCTCTTTCTCTTCTGCATCTCTCTTCTCTCTCTTCTCTCTCTCTCTCTTCTGCATCTCTCTTCTCTCTCTTCTGCATCTCTCTCTTTCTCTTCTGCATCTCTCTTCTCTCTCTTCTGCATCTCTCTTCTGCATATCGCTCTCTCTCTTCTGCATCTCCCTCTTTCTCTTCTGCATCTCTCTTCTCTCTCTTCTGCATCTCTCTTCTCTCTCTTCTGCATCTCTCTCTCTCTCTTCTGCATCTCTCTCTCTCTTCTGCATCTCTCTCTTTCTCTTCTGCATCTCTCTCTCTCTTCTGCATCTCTCTCTCTCTCTTCTGTATCTCTCTCTCTCTTCTGCATCTCTCTCTCTCTTCTGCATCTCTCTCTCTCTTCTGCATCTCTCTCTCTCTCTTCTTCTCTCTCTCTCTCTTCTGCATCTCTCTTTCTCTTCTGCATCTCTCTCTCTCTCTTCTGCATCTCTCTCTCTCTCTTCTGCATCTCTCTCTCTCTTCTGCATCTCTCTCTCTCTTCTGCATCTCTCTTTCTCTCTCTCTCTCTTTCTCTTCTGCATCTCTCTCGCTCTTCTGCATCTCTCTCTCTCTTCTGCATATCTCTCTCTCTTCTGCATCTCTCTCTCTCTTCTGCATCTCTCTCTCTCTTCTGCATCTCTCTTTCTCTTCTGCATCTCTCTCTTTCTCTTCTCATCTCTCTCTCTCTTCTGCATCTCTCTCTCTCTCTTCTGCATCTCTCTCTCTCTTCTGCATCTCTCTCTCTCTTCTGCATCTCTCTCTCTCTTCTGCATCTCTCTCTCTCTTCTGCATCTCTCTCTCTCTCTTCTGCATCTCTCTCTGCTCTTCTGCATCTCTCTCTCTCTCTTCTGCATCTCTCTCTCTCTTCTGCATCTCTCTCTCTCTTCTGCATCTCTCTCTTTCTCTCTCTCTCTCTCTTCTGCATCTCTCTCTCTCTCTTCTGCATCTCTCTCTCTCTTCTGCATCTCTCTCTCTCTCTTTGCATCTCTCTCTCTCTCTTCTGCATCTCTCTCTCGCTCTTCTGCATCTCTCTCTCGCTCTTCTGCATCTCTCTCTCTCCAATTTGCTTTATTGGCTTGAAGTAGCAATGTACATATTGCCAAAGCTTACTTTGGAGATTTACAATAATAACACAATTCAAATAATAATAATTGAGATTGTCAACGGGACAACAGTAACAACAGTAATCAAGGGTCAAAATAACCATACATTGAACAATAACAATGGCATAAAGGACATGTGCAGGTCAGTTGGTCTGTCAGACACTGTCCCTCATCTTATGGCAGGCAGCAATGTATAGCGCTGCCAACCCACAGCGCTCTGCGTCCTCCCCCAACAGGACAGGTAGCCTATTCTCATCAGAGAGGCCTTTTGTCAGGAATTGCAGCGCTGTTTCGTGTTCTGCTGTAGTGCAGGGGTTGCACAGCCTTTCCTCTACAGGGAGCCAGGTTTTCCTGTGTCTACCCTTCTCAATGGCAAGGCTGTGCTCACTGGGCCTGTACTTTGTCAAGTTTTTTCAAAGTTTTTGATCAGTATTTGACCATGGTGTACTGTCAATTTAGGGCCAGATAGCACTGCATTTTGCTTTGTGTTTGTGTTTCCCAACAAGTGAATTAGTTTTGTTTTGACTGTGTTGTAATTTGGTTTATCCTGATTGATTGGATGTTCTGGTCCTGAGGCTTCAGTGTGTTAGTAGAACAGGTTTGTGAACTCAGCCCCAGGACCAGCTGGATGAGGGGGCTCTTTTTCTTGCTGGCATTGCAGGGCTTGGTAACTATATTTTTAGACTATATTTTAGATTTTCCAAAACTTAAATGGTATTTTTTGAGTTTTTATTATTGGTGGATATTGGCCTAATTCTGCCATGCATGCATTGTTTGTAGTTTTCCTCTGGACATGTAGGAGAATCTTACAGAACACTGCATGCTGGGTTTCAATGGGGTGTTTGTCCCATTGGGTGGAATCTTGTTTTGCAGGTGGACCCCACACCTCGCTGCCATAAAGTGCAATTGGTTCAATGACACATTCAATTCGTTTTCGCCTAACATTTTTTTATAGGTATTTCAATTTGATTTTTTTTTTTTTTTAATGGTGTAGAATGCCCTGCATGCTTTCTCTCTCAGTTTATTCACTGCCTCGTGAAAGTGTTCAGATGAGCTTACTTTTAAACCTAAGGTATTGTAGTGTGTGCAGTACTCAATATATTTTGTACTTCCCTGAGGTCTGGATCTTCTCTGGAAAATCATTATTTTTTTATTTTTGGGGTTTTACTGCCAGGGCCCAGGTCTGGTAGTACTGCTCTAGCAGGTCCAGGCTCTGCTGTAGGTCATGTGCTGTGGGTGACAGCAGGCACAGGTCATCTGCAAAGAGCAGGCATTTAACCTCTGAATTGTGGAGACTAACACCAGGGGCTGAGTATTTTTCTTGAATAGTGGCCAATTCATTGATGTAAAGCATACTCATTCGAGTTCGGAACTAGCCAAACCAAAGAATGCTGAAGCCTTTAATCTGCATTCCATCTTCTCTTTTTTTCTCTCTCCTCTCCTCTCCTCTCCTCTCCTCTCCTCTCCTCTCCTCTCCTCTCCTCTCCTCTCCTCTCCTCTCCTCTCCTCTCCTCTCCTCTCCTCTCCTCTCCTCTCCTCTCCTCTCCTCTCCTCTCCTCTCCTCTCCTCTCCTCTCCTCTCCTCTCCTCTCCTCTCTTCTATCTCCCTCCACTCCTCTCCTCTCCTCTCCTCTCCCCTCCTCTCCTCTCCTCTCCTTTCTTCTCTTCTATCTCCACTCCACTCCTCTCCTCTCCTCTTCTCTTCTCCTCTCCTCTCCTCTTTCAGAGGTCCAAGCTGCTGGACTGTCTGTCTCAGTCCTGCTTCTCTGCCTGCTGGAGGAGAAAGGTACCACAGTCCCTACTGGGGCTAGCTTGAGATAGTGGTTACTATAGCCTTTAACTACCTCTGTGTGCTGGAGCTCACTGGACTTCATAGTGGTTTGTGCTAGCGTTTAGCCTGTGCTAGCGTTTAGCCTGTGCTAGTGTTTAGCCTGTGCTAGCGTTTAGCCTGTATTAGCTAACTGGGGGTTGTGGATAATAATCGAAGTGATTAATTCCTCCCTGTCATTTTTCTCTTTCCATCAGTCTACAGGGGCATCGCCAGACGAGGACCTCTTGGCATATTCGTTCCGGCCGCCGCCGAGCCCCCCGTTGAACTTTTACGAAGACATTGATGACACATTTAATGGGGGTGACATCATGACTAATGTCTGTGACCTCACAGTCGCCGAGGAAACGGATTGGTCCAAGCCCCTCCCCCTGCCTACACCAGAGGAGAAGATGAGGCAGCAGGCGCAGGCCATCGCCGCTGACATAGTACCCATCAACATCACTGGTACACACACACATATACACACACACACACACACACATACACACACACACACACACACACACACACACAGACAGACAGACAGACAGACAGACAGACAGACAGACAGACAGACAGACAGACAGACAGACAGACAGACAGACAGACAGACAGACAGACAGACAGACAGACAGACAGACACAGACAGACAGACACAGACACAGACAGACAGACACAGACACACACACACAGACACAGACACAGACACAGACACAGACACAGACAGACACAGACACACACACACACGGAGGAGGATGAAACTGAAGAGATCTTCCCAGATATCCATATTAACCCTCAGTATGTATGTGTAACAGTCAGACACACACACACACACACACACGGAGGAGGATGAAACTGAAGAGATCTTCCCAGATATCCATATTAACCCTCAGTATGTATGTGTAACAGTCAGACACACACACACACACACACACACACACGGAGGAGGATGAAACTGAAGAGATCTTCCCAGATATCCATATTAACCCTCAGTATGTAAGTGTGTAACAGTCAGACACACACACACACACACACACACACGGAGGAGGATGAAACTGAAGAGATCTTCCCAGATATCCATATTAACCCTCGGTATGTAAGTGTGTAACAGTCTTCCCAGATATCCATGTTAACCCTCAGTATGTATGTGTAACAGTCGTTTCTCTCCCTTCTCTCCCTTCCATCCAGGTGAAAGTTTTGAGCGTCAGGCCAGTTTCCGGCGAGTGTTAGCCAACACAGACACTGTGATCCGTCATCCCCGGAACAAACTCACACGCCGCAAGACCATCACCGGTATACCTGATGACATCACCAGAGATCTGGGTATGGCTCTCCCACTCTACTCTCTGTGTGTGTTTGCACCCAGACTTTGTCTTTGGTAAACTTTATAACGTCTCTCTATCTCTCTCCCCCTTCCTCTCTCTCTCGCTCTCTCCTGTTCCCCCTTCCTCTCTCTCTCTCTCTCCCCCTTCCTCTCTCTCTCTCTCTCTCTCTCTCTCTCCCCTTCCTCTCTCTCTCTCTCTCCCCCTTCCTCTCTCTCTCTCTCTCCCCCTTCCCCTCTCTCTCGCTCTCTCCTGTTCCCCCTTCCTCTCTCTATCTCTCTCTCTCTCTCTCCCCCTTCCTCTCTCTCTCTCTCTCCCCCTTCCTCTCTCTCTCTCTCTCCCCCTTCCTCTCTCTCTCTCTCTCTCTCCCCCTTCCCCTCTCTCTCGCTCTCTCCTGTTCCCCCTTCCTCTCTCTATCTCTCTCTCTCTCCCCCTTTCTCTCTCTCTCTCCCCCTTCCTCTCTCTATCTCTCTCCCCCTTCCCCTCTCTCTCTCTCTCCCCCTTCCTCTCTCTCTCGCTCTCTCCTGTTCCCCCTTCCTCTCTCTCTCTCTCTCCCCCTTCCTCTCTTTCTCTCTCTCCCCCTTCCTCTCTCTCTCTCTCTCCCCCTTCCTCTCTCTCTCGCTCTCTCCTGTTCCCCCTTCCTCTCTCTATCTCTCTCTCTCTCTCCCCCTTCCTCTCTCTCTCTCTCTCCCCCTTCCTCTCTCTATCTCTCTCCCCCTTCCCCTCTCTCTCTCTCTCTCCCCCTTCCTCTCTCTCTCGCTCTCTCCTGTTCCCCCTTCCTCTCTCTCTCTCTCTCCCCCTTCCTCTCTTTCTCTCTCTCCCCCTTCCTCTCTCTCTCTCTCTCCCCCTTCCCCTCTTTCTCTCTCTCCCCCTTCCCCTCTTTCTCTCTCTCCCCCTTCCCCTCTTTCTCTCTCTCCCCCTTCCCCTCTTTCTCTCTCTCCCCCTTCCTCTCTCTCTCTCTCTCTCTCCCCCTTCCTCTCTCTCTCTCTCTCCCCCTTCCTCTCTCTCTCTCTCTCCCCCTTCCCCTCTTTCTCTCTCTCCCCCTTCCCCTCTTTCTCTCTCTCCCCCTTCCCCTCTTTCTCTCTCTCCCCCTTCCTCTCTCTCTCTCTCTCCCCCTTCCTCTCTCTCTCTCTCTCCCCCTTCCTCTCTCTCTCTCTCTCCCCCTTCCCCTCTTTCTCTCTCTCCCCCTTCCCCTCTCTCTCTCTCTCCCCCCTTCCTCTCTCTCTCTCTCTCCCCCTTCCCCTCTTTCTCTCTCTCCCCCTTCCCCTCTTTCTCTCTCTCCCCCTTCCCCTCTTTCTCTCTCTCCCCCTTCCTCTCTCTCTCTCTCTCCCCCTTCCCCTCTCTCTCTCTCTCCCCCTTCCCCTCTTTCTCTCTCTCCCCCTTCCCCTCTTTCTCTCTCTCCCCTTCCCTCTCTCTCTCTCTCTCCCCCTTCCCCTCTCTCACTCTCTCCTGTTCTCCCTTCCTCTCTCTCTCTCCCCCCTTCCTCTCTCTCTCTCTCTCCCCCTTCCTCTCTCTCTCTCTCTCCCCCTTCCTCTCTCTCTCTCTCTCCCCCTTCCTCTCTCTCTCGCTCTCTCCTGTTCCCCCTTCCTCTCTCTCTCTCTCTCCCCCTTCCTCTCTCTCTCGCTCTCTCCTGTTCCCCCTTCCTCTCTCTCTCTCTCTCCCCTTCCCCTCTCTCACTCTCTCCTGTTCTCCCTTCCTCTCTCTCTCTCTCTCTCTCTCTCTCTCTCTCTCTCTCTCTCTCTCTCTCTCTCTCCTGTTCCCCCTTCCTCTCTCTCTCTCTCTCCCCTTCCCCTCTTTCTCTCTCTCCCCCTTCCTCTCTCTCTCGCTCTCTCCTGTTCCCCCTTCCTCTCTCTCTCTCTCTCCCCCTTCCCCTCTTTCTCTCTCTCCCCCTTCCCCTCTCTCACTCTCTCCTGTTCTCCCTTCCTCTCTCTCTCTCTCTCTCTCTCTCTCTCTCTCTCTCTCTCTCTCCTGTTCCCCCTTCCTCTCTCTCTCTCTCTCTCTCTCCCTAAATTTCAATTCAATTTAAAGGGCTTTATAGGCATGGGAAACATACTGTATGTTAACATGGCCAAAGCAAGTGAAATAGATAATTAACAAAAGTAAAATAAACAATATAAAAAAGTAACAGTAAACTAATATACATAATAATAATATAATATATAATATTATAATAATACTAATATTATAATATAATAATCATATACACTAAACTCACAAAAGTTCACTCTGTTCCAAAGGAATAGAGACATTTCAAATGTCATATTATGGCTATATGTTGCAACGATGTGGAAATGTCAAGAAAAAGAGTTCCTTGGCGTACACATCAATGACAATTTGAAATGTTCCACCAACACAGACAGTGTTCTTCAGGAGGCTGAAGAAATTTGGCTTGGCCCCTAAGACCCTCAGAAACTTTTACAGTTTCACAATTGAGAGCATCCGGTTGGGCCACATGGTACGGCAACTGCACCGCCCTGCAATCTCAGGGCTGATGGTGGTGCAGTCTGCCCAACGCTTCACCAGTGGCCGACTGCCTGCCCTCCAGGACACCTACAGCACCCAATGTCACAGGAAGGCCAAAAAAGATCATCAAGGACACCAACCACCCAAGTTACGGCCTGTTCACCCCGCTACCATCCAGAAGGAGAGGTCAGTACAGGTGCATCAAAGCGGGGACCGAGAGACTGAAAAACAGCTTCTTCCTCAAGGCCATCAGACTGTTAAATAGCCATCACTAGCCAGCTAACACCCGGTTACTCAACCCTGTACCTTAGAGACTGCTGCCCTATATACATAGACATGGAATCATTGACCACTTTAAATAATGGAACACTAGTCACTTTAATAATGTTCACACACTGCTTTACTCATCTCATATGTATATACTGTACTCTACTGTATTTTAGTCAAAACTCTGACATTGCTCGTCATCATATTTATATATTTCTTAATTGCAGTATTTTACTTTTAGATTTGTGTGTATTTTTGTGAATTGTTAGATACTCCACTGAACAATATAATTTTGCAATAACATCTGCTAAATATACAGTTGAAGTCAGAAGTTTACGTGCACTTAGGTTGGAGTCATTAAAACCACACATTTCTTGTTAACAAACTATAGTTTTGGCAAGTTGGTTAGGACATCTACTTTGTGACACAAGTCATTTTTCCAACAGTTGTTTACAGACCGATTATTTCACTTATAATTCACATACAGTCACATACAATTCCAGTGGGTCAGAAGTTTACATACACTAAGTTGACTGTGCCTTTAAACAGCTTGGAAAATTCCAGAAAATTATGTCATGGCTTTAGAAGCTTCTGATAGGCTAATTGACATAATTTGAGTCAATTTTGGTGTACCTGTGGATGAATTTCAAGGCCTACACAGTGCGTCTTTGCTTGACATTACGGGAAAATCAAAAGAAATCAGCCAGTCTGGTTTATCCTTTGGAGCAATTTCCAAACGCCTGAAGGTAAAATGTTCATCTGTACAAACAATAGTACGCAAGTATAAACACCATGGGACCACGCAGCCGTCATACCGCTCAGGAAGGAGATGTGTTCTGACTCCTAGAGATGAACGCACTTTGGTGTGAAAAGTGCAAATCAATCCCAGAACAACAGCAAAGGACCTTGTGAAGATTCTGAAGGAAACAGGTACAAAATGATCTATATCCACAGTAAAACGAGTCCTATATCGACACAACCTGAAAGGGCGATCAGCAAGGAAGAAGCCAATGCTCGAAACCACCATAAAAAAGCCAGACTACGGTTTGCAACTGCACATGGGGACAAATATCGTACTTTTTGGAGAAATGTCCTCTGGTCTGATGAAACAAATTTAGAACTGTTTGACCATAATGACCATCGTTATGTTTGGAGGAAAAAGGGGGAGGCTTGCAAGCCGAAGAACATTATCTCAACCGTGAAGCACGGGGGTGGCAGCATCATGTTGTGGGTACATTTTGCTGCAGGAGGGACTGGTGCACTTCACAAAATAAATGGCTTCACGAGGAAAGAAAATTATGTGGATATATTGAAGCGACACCTCAAGACATCAGTCAGGAAATTAAAGCTTGATCGGAAATGGGTCTTCCAAATGGACAATGACCACAAGCATACTACATACTGTACTACCAAAGTTTTGGCAAAATGGCTTAAGGACAACACAGTCAAGGTATTGGAGTGGCCATCACAAAGCCCTGACCTCAATCCTATAGAAAATATGTGGGCAGAACTGAAAAAGCGTGTGTGAGCAAGGAGGCCTACAAACATGACTCAGTTACACCAGCTCTGACAGGAGGAATGGGCCAAAATGCACCCAACTTATTGTGGGAAGCTTGTGGAAGGCTACCTGAAAAGTTTGACCCAAGTTAAACAATTTAAAGGCAATGCTACCAAATACTAATTGAGTGTATGTAAACTTCTGACCCACTGGGAATGTGATGAAAGAAATAAAAGCTGAAGTAAATCATTCTCTCTACTATTATTCTGACATTTCATATTCTTAAAATAAAGTGGTGATCCTAACTGACCAAAGACAGGTATTTTTTCCTAGCATTAAATGTCAGGAATTGTGAAAAAAAAAGAGTTTAAATGTAATTGGCTAATGTGTTTGTAAACCTCCAACTTCAACTGTATGTTTGATACCAATACAATTTGATTTGATTTAAAATACAAAATGGACCATAAATAAGCATAAATATGGGTTGCATTTACAATGGTGTTTGTTCTTCACTGGTTACACTTTTCTAGTGGCAACAGGTCACACATCTTGCTGCTGTGATGGCACACTGTGGTATTTCTCCCAATAGATATGGGAGTTTATCAAAATTGGGTTTGTTTTCAAATTCTTTGTGGGTCTGTGTAATCTGAGGGAAATATGTATCTCTAATATGGTCATACATTTGGCAGGAGGTTAGGAAGTGTAGCTCAGTTTCCATCTCCTTTTGTGGACAGTGTGCACATAGCCTGTCTTCTCTTGAGAGCCAGGTCTGCCTATGGCAGCCTTTCTCAATAGCAAGGCTATGCTCACTGAGTCTGTACATAGTCAAAGCTTTCCTTCATTTTGGCTCAGTCACAGTGGTCAGGTATTCTGCCACTGTGTACTCTCTGTTAAGGGCCAAATAGCATTCTAGTTTGCTCAGTTGTTTTGTTTAATCTTTCCAATGTGTCAAGTAGTTTTGGTTTCTCGTTATTTGGTCGGTTCAAATTGTGTTGCTGTCCTGAGGCTCTGTGGGGTGTGTTTGTGTTTGTGAACAGAGCCCCAGGACCAGCTTGCTTAGGTGACTCTTCTCTAGGTTCATTTCTCTGTAGATGATTACTTTGTTATGGAAGGTTTGGGAATCACTTCCTTTTAGGTGGTTGTAGAATTTAACAGACATTTTCTGGATTTGGATAATTAGCGGGTATCTGCCTAATTCTGCTCTGCATGCATTATTTGGTGTTCTACGTTGTACACAGGGGATATATTTTATTTTTGCAACAAACACACACAACAACAACAAAAAATGTTTGGCCCATTTTGTGAATTCTTGGTTGTTGAGCAGACCCCAGACCTCACAACCATATAACTGATTCAATCATTTTTAGCCAGATCCTAATTGGGATGTCGAATTTGATGTTCCTTTTGATGGCATAGAAAAATAATAAAATGCCCTTCTAGTCTTGTCTCTCAGATAGTTCACAGCTTTGTGGAAGTTTTCTGTGGCTCTGATGTTGAGGCCAAGGTACATATAGTGTTTTGTGTGCTCTATGGCAATGGTGTTGTGATATAATTTGTATTTGTGGTCCTGACAACTGGACCATTTTTTGTCTTAATGAGATTTACTGTCAGGGCCCAGGTCTGACAGAATCTGTGCAGAAGATCTAGATGCTTCTGTAGGCTCTCCTTGATTGGCGACAGAAGCACCAGATCATCAGCAAACAGTAGACATTTGACTTCAAAGTGTAGTAGGGTGAGGCCGGGTGCTGCAGACTGTTCATGTGCCCTCGCCAATTCGTTGATATATATTTTGAAGAGGTGGTGATCAAGCTGTATCCCTGTCTCACCCCACGGCCCTGTGGAAAGAAATGTGTGTTTCTTGCCAATTCTACCCGCACACTTGTTGTTTTTGTACATGGATTCTGTAATGTTGTGTGTTTTTGAAATCACCAAATCATAAGAAGACTGCCTTTGTTTTGGTTTGTTTGTTTGTCAATTAGGGTGTGCAGTGTTAATATGTGGTGTGTCATATGATAATTTGGTTAATTAAAAGCCAATTTGCCATTTGCTCAGTACATTGTTTTCACTGAGGACGTGTACTCTCTGTCTTTTCCTCTCCTCTCCTCTCCTCTCTTCTTCTTTTTTCCTCTCCTCTCCTCTCCTCTCCTCTCCTCTCCTCTCCTCTCCTCTCCTCTCCTCTCCTCTCCTCTCCTCTCCTCTCCTCTCCTCTCCTCTCCTCTCCTCTCCTCTCCTCTCCTCTCCTCTCCTTTTTCTTATCCTCTCCCCTCCTCTCTTCCTCTACAGAACATGAAGCTGATGAAGAGCCAGAGTGTAGTGAAACAGTGGTTCAGCCTGGTCAGTACTCTACTTTGGGCCGGATCGGCATTGTCAACACAGCCCTGCTACAGAGCACTATCATACGGTGCTCACGCACCCAGTCACACACGCCCTCACATGCCCCAGAGGACGGTCAGATGGGGGAGGAGAGAAGAGAGGAGGGAAGGTTGGACAAGGAGATGGTGGATAAGAGAGAGGAGGAGGAAAGGAGAGTGGTGAAGTCATCAGTGTGTCGGATCCAGGCCCAGAGGGGACAGGGCATCTCTTCTCTGATGGCTTCTCTCACCCCGACCCTCAACCCTGACCCCTCCTTTACTCCTAACCCTCACCCTAGCCTCACTCTCAACCCTATCCCTTCCCTTAAGATTCAACCTCACCCTAGCCTCACCCCCTCATCTTCCATGGACAGTGTCTCCCTGGCGGGTGAAGATGGGGGGGAGGGCTTCCACAGCCTCCCTCGTAAGGACACCTTGTCCTCTGTGAGCAGCTGCCTTACCACCCCCTACAGGACACTCTGCGACACTGCACCCTGCTCTATGGTGGGTATACACTGAGTGTACAAAACCCCAGGTTGCAGACACTGGTTACAGTTTTACTTTTTTTCTTGAGTGGACAGCTTGATGTCAATATTTAAATCACCCAGAAAATATACTTCTCTGTTGAGAGCATTTCACACATGTTATCCAGATACTGACTGTTAGCACTTGGTGGTCTATAGCAGCTTCCCACAATAATGGGCTTTAGGTGAGGCAGGTGAACCTGTAGCCATATTATTTCAACAGTATTTAACATTAGATCCCCTCTAAGCTTTACAGGAATGTGGTTCTGAATATAGACAGCAACACTTCCCCATTGGCATTTCTGTCTTTTCGGTAGATGCTATAACCATGTATTGCTACCACTGTATCATCAAAGTGTATTATCTAAGTGAGTTTCAGAGATAATCAGAATATGAATGTCATCTGTTACAAGCAAGTTATTGACTTCCTGGATCTTGTTTCTTAGGCTACATATGTTAATATGGGCTGTTTTTTAGTACTTTTCTGTGTTGCTTGATTTTTTTTAATGCTTTACTGGGAAGCTTATCAGAGGTAGACTTACTCATGTTATTAACATTGGAGTTGATAGTGCAGGGTGAGCTGCATAAAGTGGTCTTCCTACTATTGCACACCACCTCAGTGCTAACAGTGCTAACTCTGGTTTATAGGCTCATGATTACTGCTTACAATAGCTGTAGGATATACAGATGTATTCGGTGCAATTAGGGATACATTAATTAAATTACTTCCATTGTGTTTGCCAATGCCCCTAAGATCACACACATTTGATGCAGCATTATGGTGACTCATTGTCTCAATGGTAGGGATTAACTGAGCTGGTCTTGGATCATTTACCAGTCATTGTTTCAACGCAGCCTTGAAATGCATAGAGAGAGTCCAGGAACCAAGATGACTTGGATGGACTCCGTCATTCCTGTAGAGTATCTTCTGTTTCCGGAAGGTGTCAAAGTTATCAATAAAAGAGACTCCAGCAGAGCTACAGTTTTCTTTGTCTTTTAGCCAGATGTGTAATGGCAGCAGTCTGCTGAATCTTTCACAGCCGCGGCCCAACGATGGTTCTGGACCTGAAATTATTGGCAGTTTTTGGAGTATTTTAATGCTAAAATCAGTTCTTTAAAATCAATTTTCGAATGTTCCGTGCGTGCTAGCGCTCCTGATGTCGTTTGACCCCACATGGACTATGACAGTGTCAGTTAACGGCATCTGTAGTAGAACAGTCGGAAGCAGCCTTGTGATGTCCTGTACTCGTGCTCCTGGGTATCACAGGGTTTTTGCTTTGAGGACCGAGATGTTTCTCACCTATGATAACAGCTGGTGATGTTGAATGGGCCGGTCTCTCAGGCGGGAGCTCCGAGGATCTGAACCCAAGGTAGATGCCACCTGAGAGGGAGACAGAACCGAGGACCAAGACGCAGGTACCTCCGGATCCGATTTTTGATTGGGAAGCCACCACTGATGAAGGTGCCGGAACCTCTGGATCCAGTGAGGCAAAGCTGTTTCTGGTCTGTGTCAGTTCCGGGCTCAACATCTCCATCGAGACTCCCGTTGCCAGAGGACGCTTTCTTTGACTTCCACATTGAGTGACGTACCTCCATGGCTGGTTGGTTGGGTCAAGATCAGCTCCGTTCTCCAGGGAAGGGGGAGACCCCTTCAGGGATGGTACCCTGCCTAGCACCGGCCAGTCGGCTGTGGAAAGCCGACACGGCAGTGAAACCACCAGACCAGAGCGGCGTCCGGCTACTGGGTTGAAAGAAAAAGAAAAAGTAGGTGGGCTTGGGTTCCCCAGTATCTTATGTAGTTTTGCTACTTGCTTGCTTAGAGTAGCTACTTGGCGCCTGTACTCCTCCTTGCTACATTGAAAGTCAACGCGGTCCACATAGTCCCGGAACAAAGCAAAGGAAATGTTGGAAACGTTCAACGCCTCCATTTGAGACCGCCGAGCCAGCTTGGCTAGCTGGGCTTTCACGTCTCTCCCCTATATGGGATCTGGCAGGATCCCGGGACAGATAGCAGCGCGCACAGCAATTTAGCCCAGCAATTCTGTCTTGCCCATTCACCCTCTGAATGGTATACATACACGATCCATTTCTCATTTGTCACAAGGCTTAAAGAACCTTCTTTAACCTGACTCCTTCCTTTCATCTGTCATGGAAAGAGCACGTGTTCCTAATGTTTTGTCCAGTCAGTGTATATTATGCTATTATTATTAGTACATTTTTATTATTATTATTATGTACAGTTAACTCATGATAGTAATACGTTCTAATAAGACTACTAGTGTGGTAATCATGCCTGTCTTGTCTGTCTCTCCAGGACCATGTCTCCCAGAGCCAGAAGGGGTGGAGCTGCAAATCCCAGAGTCAGAGCACATTGCTCAGGAAGGACTGGAGCTACGTGCCCCTGCTGACCGCCAGCCATTCCTCCCCACTCTACCCTCTCTCCTCCATCTCCTCCCCCTCTCAGACGGACTGCAGCTCTCTCTGCTCCGGGGATACAGAGACCGCCGGACACTCCCCCTTGCAGTGGCTCAAGTCCCACAGCCACGGCTGCATTTCTGCCGACTACGCCACTGGCAACAACCGCTGTCCCCACGGTAACCAAGACCAGCACGGTCTCCATAGCAACAGCTGTAACTTGTCACACAGTATCTCGCTAAGGAAGTTCAAGAGGCCCCCCGTTCCCCCTACCCGTTCCACATCACTAAGGCGTAAACCTGCCCGGGGAAAACAACTGCGCTACAACTTCAACAACCCTGGAGATAGAGAGGAGGTGGTGGTGACGTTACAGAGGAGTCTCCGGACCCCAAGTCCTGCTCCCGTTTCTCCTCTGGTCTCCCCTGTGGTGTTCGAGGTGTTCGAGGATCCTTGGGTCCCTCGCTGTCTCAGCATCAGCAGTCTGAGCATGGGGGAAAGGGGAGCTGCTGATACAGCCAGCCAGATCAATCAGGTCCCTCACTTCCACAGCTTCCCGGACCAGGTCTACCCTTCCAGCTACCGCCTCAAGCAGCCTCACCACTCTGCGTCCCGCTCAGCCAGTACTGGAGGGCTGAGCCTGCCTATGGGACCTAAAACGGCCACTTCTTTTCCAAACATGGCCACCTCTGCAGGGAGACTGCAGCGTCTGGCTTCCAACTCCAGCGGATACTACAGCCAGTGCAACACTCTAACATCTTCCTCACCCCAAACCACCTCCTCACCCCTCACTTCCTCCTCCTCCTCACCCCTCACTTCCTCCTCCTCCCTGCCCCTCACCTCCTCCCTTCCCAGGACTTGTTCTACCCCTGGCAGAGGAAGGCCCAAACCCCCCATCCCAGAGAGAAAGTCCTCCCTCCTCTCCTCCCCCTCTTCCTCCTTTTCTTCCACTTCCTCCCTCTCTTCCTACACCTCTGCTGACTCTGCCAGATACCCCCCTCTCTCCCCTCTTACACTCCTCCCTGAGTCCAACACTCCTTCCTCTCTACCTCCACCCTACCCATCCCTTCCGCAACAACAATCACTCCCCTCTCCTCCTCCTCTCCCTCAACTGTGCATCTCTCGTACTCTCCCCTCTCCCCTTCCTCTAACTCAGCCTTCTCTCCCCTCTCCCCCTCCACTACCTCAGCCTTCTCTCCCCGCTCCTCCTCCTCTACCTCAGCCATCCCTCTCCTCAACTCCTCCTCTACCCCAGCCATCCCTCCCCACTCCTCTAACTTCTCCCCCTTCCCTCTTTTCTCCCTCACGTACCTGTGCAGTGCGACAGACTCAGCCCCACCCCTTTTATACACCTGTTACACCTGCCAGTCATGTGACATCATTGCCAGGATTCCCTCCTCCTCCTTCCCCTGAGCTCTTAGAGGATTTAGACCTCTCAATCAACAGCCATTCTACTCCCCCTCCTCCCCCACCTCCGCCACCTCCGCCACCTCCGCCACCTCCTCCCCCTTACACCCACACCCCTACACCACCTTCCCCTCTCCAGAGCCCCTCCAGAGTGAGTCCAGGACAGCCCCCCCGTCCCTTGATCACAACCCAAGCCCTGCAGAGAGTCACCTTGCGCTCTGTCAAGAGGCCAGAAGAGCTAGCCCCACAGGAGCTAACTAGCATTATGCTAACAAACCCTGCATCAGCTAATGTCGAACAGAGCCAAGATAGCAATGATGCTACACTAACTAGCATGATGCTAACCAATGCAACCCCAGCTAATGATGGCCGGCAGTGCCCAGAGAGCACCGATGCTAAGCTAACTAGCATTACGCTAACCAACGCTATGTCAACTAATGATGCCCAGCAGAGCCCAGAGAGCATTGATGCTAAGCTAAATGGCATCACGCTAACCTGCACCCTGGAGAGAGTGGAGGGCATGGATGCCACAGTAACCAGCACTGTGTTAGAGAGTGTGGAGAGGATCAATCGTATTCTTACTGAGGCTGAAGAGAGACAGACCACTGGCATTCAGAAAATGGCTGCCAATTCATCTGGCACTATGCTAGTATATTTCCAAAAGAGACTTGAAACCAATGATGCTATGCTAAAGGCGGCCACAAAGACACCGTCAGAGTCTGTCCCTCCCTGCTTCACACCGACCACTACTCAGCACACTGACAGAACCAGAGAGTCTGTCCCTCCCTGCTCCACACCGACCACTACTCAGCACACTGACAGAACCAGAGAGTCTGTCCCTCTCTGCTCCACACCGACCACTACTCAGCACATTGACAGAACCAGAGAGTCTGTCCCTCCCTGCTTCACACCGACCACTACTCAGCAGACTGACAGAACCAGAGAGTCTGTTGGAACAGAAGACGCCCTCCGTCCCTCAACAACCCCACAGACGCCTAGAACCCCTCAGAAGCCTAGAATCCCAGAGTACCCTAGAACTCCAGAGGCTATAATGATAGAGAAGCCTAGAACACTGGAGAAGCCCAAAACACTGGAGAAGCCTAGAACACTGGAGAAGCCCAGAACACTGGAGAAGCCTAGAACCCCAGAAAAGCCTAATGTGGTTGTTCTCTCTAGGCCACTGAGAGCAGTGGTTTTAAGTTCTAGCTCTCCTGCTGTGAACAGAGGACCAGCGTTACAGAACGGAGAACACACGCCTCGACAGGAGACCACACCCTGCCTCACCAACGGCCGACTAGAGCACTTAACGTGTGCAAACACACTCACACACTCCCCTGCTACCCCCTCCTCCACCCCCCACAAAGAGAAGCCTCCTGTTGCCCTAAAGAACCCTAAACGATCTCTACTGAGGACACACCAGACAGACACACCAACCCCACCACTCGTACTGACAAGTACACCTCCACAGCCCTTTGTCCCAGAGACATCACCCTTTCTGGGGATACAATTGGCACAGACAGAGTCTCAGACAGAGACCCAGCCAAAGCCAAAGCCTGAATTCCCATTCCTGAAACGCTACCAGTCAGAATACTATGTAGCGGAGTCACCATCAAGGCCCTGTCCTCCAGTACCCTGTGTACTAGAGTTACCATCAAGGCCCTGTCCTCCAGTACCCTGTGTACCAGAGTTACCATCAAGGCCCTGTCCTCCAGTACCCTGTGTACTAGAGTTACCCAAGGCCTTCTCCTCCAGTACCCTGTGTACCAGAGTTACCATCAAGGCCCTGTCCTCCAGTACCCTGTGTACTAGAGTTACCATCAAGGCCCTGTCCTCCAGTACCCTGTGTACCAAAATTACCAACAAGGCCCTGTCCTCCAGTACCCTGTGTACCAAAGTTATTACCAAGGCCCTGTCCTCCAGCACCCTGTGTACCAGAGCCACAGCAGGAGTCCTGTCCACTGGAGATGGAGACAGATACAGAGACAAAGCTAGAGAGTGGCTCTGTGCCATACACAGAGTTGGGGAGATCAGAACTTGAACCAGAGGAGATGTGGGTGATGCAGAAGGAAGAAGAGAATGAAGAGAGAGAGAATGTGGACATCACACTGATGCTGGGGAGGAGAGAGGAGGAGGACAGACAGATGGGAGCCATTGAGGAGGACAGCAGAGATTCTGGAAGTTTCTCTCCGGAAGAGAATAGAGATGCTCTTAGCAGTGGAGTTTCAATTGAAGAGGGTGAACTGGAGGAGGAGAGGATGGAATGGGAGAAGAGGGAAGAGAGGCGCAGTCTGGAGACAGACGGGGCCAGCAGCTCCACAGGATCCCTGAGCTCCAGAGAGGACAACGGTGAGTTAAGGAACTCTCTGTCTCTCTCTCCCGCTTCCCCTTCCCCCCATCTCCCTCTCTCTCTCTCCCCTTCCCCCATCTCCCTCTCTCTCTCCTCTCTCTTTCTCTCTCTCTCCCCTTCCCCCCTTCTCTCTTTCTCTCCCCTTCCCCCATCTCCCTCTCTCTGTCTCTCTCTCTCTCCTTCCCCTTCTCTCTCTCTCTCTCTCTCCCCCTTCCCCCATCTCCCTCTCCCTGTCTCTCCTCTCTCTTTCTCTCTCTCTCCCCTTCCCCCTTCTCTCTTTCTCTCCCCTTCCCCCATCTCCCTCTCTCTGTCTCTCTCTCTGTCTCTCTCTCTGTCTCTCTCTCTGTCTCTCTCTCTCTCTCTCGCTCTCGCTCTCTCTCTCTCTCTCTCTCTCTCGCTCTCTCTCGCTCTCTCTCGCTCTCTCTCGCTCTCTCTCGCTCTCTCTCGCTCTCTCGCTCTCTCGCTCAATATCTCTGTAACTCTCTCTCTCAGGTGAGGTGTTTGACATTTCTTCAGCGGAGAAGATGGTGACACCAGCACGACCGCGGAATACTGAGGACCTGTTTGCTGCCAGACACAGGTATGTCGTGACACGTAATGCTACTTGACCTCCTGTATGTCTGAAAGACACACTATGGTAGTCTTGTAATAACTCCATATAACTGAATCCTGGTCATGGGAACAGACAAGGGTGAACATTGTTTTCTGTTCTTACCCAACATTAACACACTTTTCACATTTGTCAACATCTCTCTGTAGCAGTGCAGTCTGGGAAGGCACACACGTTTGATCACCCAGGTGTGTGGGCGTGGCGTTGACAGCAGGTAACACTGATAGGCTGGAGGGTGTAAATAGGGCCGGGATCATCCCCTAGTCCAGTCCCTCTGTAGTGAAACATGGTGTTATAACTAGTCCCACTGTGTCTGCAGTGAAACATGATGTTATAACTAGTCCCTCTGTAGTGAAACATGGTGTTATAACTAGTCCCTCTGTGTCTGCAGTGAAACATGATGTTATAACTAGTCCCTCTGTAGTGAAACATGATGTTATAACTAGTCCCTCTGTATCTGTAGTGAAACATGGTGTTATAACTAGTCCCTCTGTAGTGAAACATGGTGTTATAACTAGTCCCTCTGTAGTGAAACATGATGTTATAACTAGTCCATCTGTAGTGAAACATGATGTTATAACTAGTCCCTCTGTATCTGTAGTGAAACATGATGTTATAACTAGTCCCTCTGTAGTGAAACATGATGTTATAACTAGTCCCTCTGTAGTGAAACATGGTGTTATAACTAGTCCCTCTGTAGTGAAACATGATGTTATAACTAGTCCCTCTGTATCTGTAGTGAAACATGATGTTATAACTAGTCCCTCTGTATCTGTAGTGAAACATGATGTTATAACTAGTCCCATGATGTTATAACCAGTCCCTCTGTAGTGAAACATGAGTGAAACATGATGTTATAACTAGTCCCTCTGTATCTGTAGTGAAACATGATGTTATAACTAGTCCCTCTGTATCTGTAGTGAAACATGATGTTATAACTAGTCCCTCTGTATCTGTAGTGAAACATGATGTTATAACTAGTCCCTCTGTAGTGAAATATGATGTTATAACTAGTCCCTCTGTATCTGTAGTGAAACATGATGTTATAACTAGTCCCTCTGTATCTGTAGTGAAACATGATGTTATAACTAGTCCCTCTGTAGTGAAATATGATGTTATAACTAGTCCCTCTGTATCTGTAGTGAAACATGATGTTATAACTAGTCCCTCTGTAGTGAAACATGGTGTTATAACTAGTCCCTCTGTAGTGAAACATGATGTTATAACTAGTCCCTCTGTAGTGAAACATGGTGTTATAACTAGTCCCTCTGTAGTGAAACATGGTGTTATAACTAGTCCCTCTGTAGTGAAACATGATGTTATAACTAGTCCCTCTGTATCTGTAGTGAAACATGGTGTTATAACTAGTCCCTCTGTAGTGAAACATGATGTTATAACTAGTCCCTCTGTAGTGAAACATGATGTTATAACTAGTCCATCTGTAGTGAAACATGATGTTATAACTAGTCCCACTGTGTCTGCAGTGAAACATGATGTTATAACTAGTCCCTCTGTAGTGAAACATGGTGTTATAACTAGTCCCTCTGTAGTGAAACATGGTGTTATAACTAGTCCCTCTGTATCTGTAGTGAAACATGGTGTTATAACTAGTCCCTCTGTAGTGAAACATGATGTTATAACTAGTCCCTCTGTAGTGAAACATGGTGTTATAACTAGTCCCTCTGTAGTGAAACATGATGTGTTTATAACCAGTCTGTCTGTAGTGAAACATGATGTTATAACTAGTCCCTCTGTAGTGAAACATGATGTTATAACTAGTCCCTCTGTAGTGAAACATGGTGTTATAACTAGTCCCTCTGTAGTGAAACATGGTGTTATAACTAGTCCCTCTGTTATAACTAGAAACATGTTATAACTGTTATAACTAGTCCCTCTGTAGTGAAACATGATGTTATAACTAGTCCCTCTGTATCTGTAGTGAAACATGGTGTTATAACTAGTCCCTCTGTAGTGAAACATGGTGTTATAACTAGTCCCTCTGTAGTGAAACATGATGTTATAACTAGTCCCTCTGTAGTGAAACATGGTGTTATAACTAGTCCCTCTGTATCTGTAGTGAAACATGGTGTTATAACTAGTCCCTCTGTAGTGAAACATGATGTAATAACTAGTCCCTCTGTAGTGAAACATGATGTTATAACTAGTCCATCTGTAGTGAAATATGGTGTTATAACTAGTCCCTCTGTAGTGAAACATGGTGTTATAACTAGTCCCTCTGTAGTGAAACATGATGTAATAACTAGTCCCTCTGTAGTGAAACATGGTGTTATAACTAGTCCCTCTGTAGTGAAACATGATGTGAAACATGATAACTAGTCCCTCTGTAGTGAAATATGGTGTTATAAGAAACATGATGTTATAATTAGTCCCTCTGTATCTGTAGTGAAACATGGTGTTATAACTAGTCCCTCTGTAGTGAAACATGTGTTATAACTAGTCCCTCTGTATCTGTAGTGAAACATGGTGTTATAACTAGTCCCATGGTGTTATCCTCTGTAGTGAAACATGGTGTTATAACTAGTCCCTCTGTAGTGAAACATGATGTTATAACTAGTCCCTCTGTAGTGAAATATGATGTTATAACTAGTAACTAGTCCCTCTGTAGTGAAACATGATGTTATAACTAGTCCCTCTGTAGTGAAACATGATGTTATAACTAGTCCCTCTGTAGTGAAACATGATGTTATAACTAGTCCACATGATGTCTGTAGTGAAACATGATGTTATAACTAGTCCCTCTGTAGTGAAACATGGTGTTATAACTAGTCCCTCTGTAGTGAAACATGGTGTTATAACTAGTCCCTCTGTATCTGTAGTGAAACATGATGTTATAACTAGTCCCTCTCTGTATCTGTAGTGAAACATGGTGTTATAACTAGTCCCTAGTGTTATAACTGTATCTGTAGTGAAACATGATGTTATAACTAGTCCTCTGTATCTGTAGTGAAACATGGTGTTATAACTAGTCTCTCTGTATCTGTAGTGAAACATGATGTTATAACTAGTCCCTCTGTAGTGAAACATGATGTTATAACTAGTCCCTCTGTAGTGAAACATGGTGTTATAACTAGTCCCTCTGTATCTGTAGTGAAACATGGTGTTATAACTAGTCCCTCTGTAGTGAAACATGATGTTATAACTAGTCCCTCTGTAGTGAAACATGGTGTTATAACTAGTCCCTCTGTAGTGAAACATGATGTTATAACTAGTCCCTCTGTAGTGAAACATGGTGTTATAACTAGTCCCTCTGTAGTGAAACATGGTGTTATAACTAGTCCCTCTGTAGTGAAACATGATGTTATAACTAGTCCCTCTGTAGTGAAACATGGTGTTATAACTAGTCCCTCTGTATCTGTAGTGAAACATGATGTTATAACTAGTCCCTCTGTAGTGAAACATGATGTTATAACTAGTCCCTGTATCTGTAGTGAAACATGATGTTATAACTAGTCCCTCTGTATCTGTAGTGAAACATGATGTTATAACTAGTCCCTCTGTATCTGTAGTGAAACATGATGTTATAACTAGTCCCTCTGTAGTGAAACATGATGTTATAACTAGTCCCTCTGTAGTGAAACATGATGTTATAACTAGTCCCTCTGAAACATGATGTTATAACTAGTCCATCTGTAGTGAAACATGATGTTATAACTAGTCCCTCTGTAGTGAAACATGATGTTATAACTAGTCCCTCTGTATCTGTAGTGAAACATGATGTTATAACTAGTTCCTCTGTAGTGAAACATGATGTTATAACTAGTCCTCTGTATCTGTAGTGAAACATGATGTTATAACTAGTCCCTCTGTAGTGAAACATGATGTTATAACTAGTCCCTCTGTAGTGAAACATGATGTTATAACTAGTCCCTCTGTAGTGAAACATGATGTTATAACTAGTCCCTCTGTAGTGAAACATGGTGTTATAACTAGTCCCTCTGTAGTGAAACATGGTGTTATAACTAGTCCCTCTGTATCTGTAGTGAAACATGATGTTATAACTAGTCCCTCTGTAGTGAAACATGGTGTTATAACTAGTCCCTCTGTATCTGTAGTGAAAC
>NC_056439.1:50113858-50128858 GCF_018296145.1 Oncorhynchus tshawytscha | reverse complement strand
CTCTCTCATTTCTCTGTCTCTCTGTCTACCTCTCTCATTTCTCTGTCTCTCTGTCTACCTCTCTCATTTCTCTGTCTCTCTGTCTACCTCTATCATTTCTCTGTCTCTCTGTCTACCTCTCTCATTTCTCTGTCTCTCTGTCTACCTCTCTCATTTCTCTGTCTCTCTGTCTACCTCTATCATTTCTCTGTCTCTCTGTCTACCTCTCTCATTTCTCTGTCTCTCTGTCTACCTCTCTCATTTCTCTGTCTCTCTGTCTACCTCTCTCATTTCTCTGTCTCTCTGTCTACCTCTCTCATTTCTCTGTCTCTCTGTCTACCTCTCTCATTTCTCTGTCTCTCTGTCTACCTCTCTCATT
The DNA here is from genome assembly GCF_018296145.1 of Oncorhynchus tshawytscha. NCBI lineage: Eukaryota > Metazoa > Chordata > Actinopteri > Salmoniformes > Salmonidae > Oncorhynchus > Oncorhynchus tshawytscha. The sequence continues at coordinate 50,128,500 of NC_056439.1, read as the reverse complement.
TCAATTCCATTCAATTCAAGGGGCTTTATTGACATGGGAAACATATGTTAACATTGCCAAAGCAAGTGAGGTAGATAATATACAAAAGTGAAATAAACAATAAAAATTAACATTACACATACAGAAGTTTCAAAAGAATGAAGACATTACAAATGTCACATTATGTCTATACATATATACAGTGTTGTAACAATGTACAAATGGTTAATGGACAAAACGGAAAATAAATAAGCATAAATATGGGTTGTATTTACAATGGTGTTTGTTCTTCCCTGGTTGCCCTTTTCTTGTGGCAACAGGTCACAAATCTTGCTGCTGTGATGGCACACTGTGGGATTTCACCCAGTAGATATGGGAGTTTATCAAAAAATCAAAATCGGGTTTGTTTTCGAAATCTTTGTGGATCTGTGTAATCTGAGGGAAATATGTGTCTCTAACATGGTCATACATTGGTCAGGAGGTTCAGGAAGTGCAGCTCAGTTTCCACCTCATTTTGTGGGCAGTGTGCACATAGCCTGTCTTCTCTTGAGAGCCATGTCTGCCTACGGCGACCTTTCTCAATAGCAAGGCTATGCTCACTAAGTCTGTACATAGTCAAAGCTTTCCTTAAGTTTGGGTCAGTCACAGTGGTCAGGTATTCTGCCACTGTGTACTCTCTGTTAAAACCTGTTAAGGAGGCTGCGAATTTTCGCAGCTTTTTGTTAAAAATCGCGCAACATTTCAGCGTCCTGCTACTCATGCCAGGAATATAGTATATGCATATGATAAGTGTGTGTGTATAGAAAACACTCTGAAGTCTCTAAAACTGGTTATATCGTGTCTGTGGCTATAATAGAACGTGTTTAGGAGTCAAAATCCTTTGAAAAACTGTTCACCAAAAATACAAAAAAAATATTCATCCGCCAGTCAATGTATTGTCTAAGGCTGAGGAAAATACATGGAGATCCCCTGTAAACGCCTACAGCTTCCACACGATGTCGCCAATGCTGTCATTTTGGGGCTGCTTTATCCTTGGTTTGGTGACGTGTAAGCACTTCCTTTCATCGAGTACACCACAGGATGTTATGAAAGTGAAAACATGGAGTATGATTTCAAGACTTGCTGCTATCGAATACAGATCGCCCCGTGATCAATTTGATAGATTATTAACGTTTATTAAAACCTCTTAAGCCTACCCCCTACTTTTTCGAACATTCTGTTAAAAATCGCGCAACATTTTGGCGTCCTGCTACTCATGCCAGGAATATAGTATATGCATATGATTAGTATGTGTGGATAGAAAACACTCTCACGTTTCTAAAACTGGTTAAATCACGGCTGTGACTATAACAGAACGTCTGTTTCATCGAAAAGCGCAGGAAAATCTGATCACTGAAAGTGGAAAAAAATATCCATGCGCCACTTCAACCCATTGTTAAAGATGAACCGTATTAAATGAGGCCGAGGTTGCAGTACCTACAGCTTCCACAGGATGTCTAGAGTCTTCTCATTTGCTTCGGATTTGATTCTTGGTAGAACCGACCCAAGGGAACCGATTCCCTCCGACCTCCAACTTGATGTATTGGTTGAGTTTTTTCCGGACATTTTTTCCAGACGACCACCTATCGAATTTACATCGCCTCCTGATGATTTTTATCGCTTATTAACGTGTACTAATACCTAAAGTTGCATTAGAAATGTATTTCGAAGTGTTTTGTGAAAGTTTATCGTCGACTTTTTAACTTTAAAAAAATGACGTTACGTTATGAAATGCTATTTTTTTCCGTTTATCACACAGTCTTCATAGATCGATATCTAGGCTATATATGGACAGATTTAATCGAAAAAAAGACCCAGTATTGATTATGGGACATCAAGGAGTGCCAACAAAGAAGATGGTCAAAGGTAATGAATGTTTTATATTTTATTGTGCGGTTTGTGTAGCGCCAACTATGCTAATTATTTTGTTTACATCCCCTACGGGTCTTTTGGGGTGTTACATGCTTTCAGATAATAGCTTCTCATGCTTTCGCCGAAAAGCATTTTAAAAATCTGACTTGGTGCCTGGATTCACAACGAGTGTAGCTTTAATTCAATACCAAGCATGTGTATTTTAATGAATGTTTGCGTTTTAACTAATACTATTAGCGTTTAGCGTAGCGCATTTGCATTTCCAGAGCTCTAGTTGGGACGTCTGCGTCTCAAGTAGGAGCTAAAGTTGGTTTAGATAAGTAGTTTGAAGTGTTTTGTAAAAGTTTATAGGCAACTTTTGTAATTTTAAAAAGTGACGTTGCGTCTTGTAAAGGGGCATTTTTCTGGATCAGACCGGTCTTCAGCAAATCACATTTTGGGTATACAATGACGGATTTAATCGGGAAAAAGACCCAATTGTGATGTTTATGTGACATATAGGAGTGCCAAGAAAGAAGCTCGTCAAAGGTAATGAATGTTTTATATTTTATTTCTGCGTTTTGGGTAGCGCCGGCTACCGCAAAATCTGTTGTTTTGTTGACGGTCTGGTATTCTGGGGGTGCATGCTATCAGATAATAGCTTCTCATGCTTTCGCCGAAAAGCATTTTACAAATCTGACTTGGTGGCTAGATTCACAACGAGTGTAGCTTTAATTCAGTACCTTGTATGTGTGTTTTAATGAAAGTTTGAGTTTTATCGAAAACTATTAGGTGGCGTTCTAAAATTTCCGCTGATATGATCCCGCCACAGGGACCTAGTCCATAACAAGTTTTAAGGGCCAAATAGCATTCTAGTTTGCTGTGTTTTTTTGTAATTTTTTTCCAAGTAGTTTTCTTTTTGTTTTTTTTTGCTTGGTTCTAATTGTGCTGCTGTCATGGGGCTCTGTGGGGTGTGTTTGTGTTTGTGAACAGAGATCCAGGACCAGCTTTCTTAGGGGACTCTTCTCCAGGTTCATCTCTCTGTAGGTGATGGCTTTGTTATGGAAGGTTTGGGAATCGATTCCTTTTAGGTGGTTGTAGAATTTAACTTCTCTTTTCTGGATTTGGATAATTAGCGGGTATCGGGTATAATTCTGCTCTACATTCATTATTTGGTGTTCTACGTTGTACACGGAGGATATTTTTGCAGTCTCAATTTGGTGTTTGTCCCATTTTGTGAAATCTTGGTTGGTGAGCGGACCCTCACCTCACAACCATAAAGGGCAATGGGTTCTATAACTGATTCAAGTATTTTTAGCCAGATCCTAATTGGTATGTGGAATTTTATTTTCCTTTTGATATCATAGAATGCCCTTCTTGCCTTGTCTCTCAGATCGTTCACAGCTTTGTGGAAGTTACCTGTGGCGCTGATGTTTAGGCCAAGGTATGTATAGTTTTTGTGTGCTCTAGGTCAACGGTGTCTAGATGGAATTTGTATTTGTGGTCCAGGCAACTGGACCTTTTTTGTTACACCATTATTTTGGTTTTACTGAGATTTGCTGTAAGTGCCCAGGTCTGGCAGAATCTGTGCAGAATATCTAGGTGCTGCTGTAGGCCCTCCTTGTTTGGTGACAGAAGCACCAGATCATCGGCAAACAGTAGACATTTGACTTCATATTCTAGTATGGTTAGGCCGGGTGCTGCAGACTTTTCTAGTGCCAGCGCCAATTCGTTGATATATATGTTGAAGAGGGTGGGGCTTAAGCTGCATCCCTGTCTCACCCCACAGACATGGGGGAAGAAACGTGTGTTTTTTGCCTCTTTTAACCGCACACTTGTTGTTTGTGTACATGGATTTTATAATGTCATATGTTTTACCCCCAACACCACTTTCCATCAATTGAATAGCAGACCTTCATGCCAAATTGAGTCAAAGGCTTTTTTGAAGTCAACAAAGCATGAGAAGACTTTGCCTTTGTTTTGGTTTGTTTGTTTGTCAATTAGGGTGTGCAGGGTGAATACGTGGTCTGTTGTAGGGCAATTTGGTAAAAAGCCAATTTGACATTTGCTCTGTACATTGTTTTCACTGAGGAAATGTACGGTTCTGCTGTTAATGATAATGCAGAGGACTTTCCCAAGGTTGCTGTTGATGCATATCCCACGGTAGTTATTGGGGTCACATTTGTCTCCACTTTTGTGGATTGAGGTGATCAGTCCTTGGTTCCAAATATTGGGGAAGATGCCAGAGCTAAGGATGATGTCAAAGAGTTTTAGTATAGCCAATTATAATTTGTTGTCTGTATATTTGATAATTTCATTGAGGATACCATCAACTCCACAGGCCTTTTTGGGTTGGAGGGTTTTTATTTTGTCCTGTTGCTCATTCAAGGTAATTGGAGAATCCAGTTGGTTCTTGTCATGGATTTCCTCCTCTTCTTCCCAAGAGGAGAGGCGAAAAGGATCAGAGGACCAATATGCGGCGTGGTAAGTGTCCATGGTTCTTTTACTACGTAAATGTACACATGAACACTACAAAACAATAAACATGGAAACCTAAACAGTCCTATCTGGTGCAAAGACAGAGACAGGAACAATCACCCACAAACACACAGTGACACCCAGGCTACCTAAGTATAATTCTCTATCAGAGACAACTAATGACACCTGCCTCTGATTGAGAACCATACTAGGCCGAAACATAGAAATACCCAAATCATAGAAAAACAAACATAGACTGCCCACCCAACTCACACCCTGACCATACTAAATAAATACAAAACAAAGGAAATAAAGGTCAGAACGTGACAGTACCCCCCCAGAGGTGCGGTCTCCGGCCGCAAAACCTTGACCTATAGGGAGGGTCTGGGTGGGCGTCTGTCCGCTGTGGCGGCTCAAGCGCAGGACGCGGACCCCACTTCACCATTGTATTAGTCTGCCTCATTGTCCGCCTCCGTGATTTTCTAACCATGGCCACCCCTCTCAATGACCCCACTGGACAGAGGGGCAGCTCGGGACAGAGGGGCAGCTCGGGACAGAGGGGCGGAAGCTCTGGACAGAGGGGCAGCTCGGGACAGAGGGGCGGAAGCTCTGGACAGAGGGGCAGAAGCTCTGGACAGAGGGGCAGAAGCTCTGGACAGAGGGGCGGAAGCTCTGGCGCCTCTGGGCTGAGGGGCTCTGGCGCCTCAGACTCCGGCAGCAGCACCGGACAGGCGGGAGACTCCGGCAGCAGCGCCGGACAGGCGGGAAACTCCGGCAGCAGCGCCGGACAGGCGGGAGACTCCGGCAGCAGCGCCGGACAGGCGGGAGACTCCGGCAGCAGCGCCGGACAGGCGGGAGACTCCGGCAGCAGCACCGGACAGGAGGGAGACTCCGGCAGCAGCGCCATACAGGCGGGACCACCTGCAGGGAAGAGACAGAGAGACAGCCTGGTGCGTGGGGCTCCCACAGGAACCACCAGGCTGGGGAGACCTTCAGGAGGCTTGGTGTTAGGAGGAGGCACCTGAAGGACCGGGCTGTGAAGGAGCACTGGAGCTCTGGTGTGCAACCTTGCCACCACTTCCCCAGGCTGGACAACTACTCTAGCCCGGACCCTCCAGAGTGCAGGCACAGGTTGAACCGGGCTGTGGGTAAGCACGGGAGATCTAGTGCTCACTACACACACCTCTCCCTTAGGCTCCATTCCCACATTTGCCCGGCACGAGCGGAGCGCAGGCAGAGGACGCACTGCACCCTCCCAGCGCCCCAGAGACACAGCACGCAGAGCCGGCGCAGGATACCCTGGACCAAAACTGCGTACCGGCGACCAGACCCGCTGAGCAGGCACCATACGCCCTGGCTCGAAGCCCACACTCGCATGGCACTTTCGGGGGGCTGCCCTATAGCGCACCGGGCTATGGGCACGCACTGGCGACACCGTGCGCTTAACCGCATAACACGGTGCCTGACCATTAATGTGCTGCTTATCATAAGCACGAGGAGTGAGCTCAGGTCTGCTACCTGGCTTAGTACCACACCTCGTCTGCCCCCCCCAAAAAAAATGTTTGGGGCTGCCTCTCGTACCTGTCGCACTGCCGTGCTGGCTTCGCCAACCTCACTCTCCTGTAACCTTCCTTGCACTGCTCCATCGAATCCCAGGCGGGCTCCGGCACTCTCCCTGGGTCGACCGCCCACCTGTCTATCTCCTCCCAAGTTGTGTAGTCCAGATTCTGCTCCCATGTCCCGAAATCCTGACCTCGCTGTTGCTGTTCCTTCTCCTGCTGCTGCTTTTGCTGCAGCTGCTGTTTACCACGCCGCTTGGTCCTGTTGTGGTGGGTGATTCTGTCAGGGATTTCCTCCTCTTCTTCCGAAGAGGAGAGGCAAAAGGGATCAGAGGACCAATGTGCGGCGTGGTAAGTGTCCATGGTTCTTTTAATATGTAAATGTACACATGAACACTACAAAACAATAAACATGGAACGTGTGAAACCCTAAACAGTCCTATCTGGTGCAAGGACAGAGACAGGAACAGTCACCCACCAACACACAGTGACACCCAGGCTACCTAAGTATGATTCTCAATCAGAGACAACTAATGACACCTGCCTCTGATTGAGAACCATACTAGGCCGAAACATAGAAATACCCAAATCATAGAAAAACAAACATAGACTGCCCACACAACGCACGCCCTGACCATACTAAATAAATACAAAACAAAGGAAATAAAGGTCAGAACGTGACAGTTCTGGTAGTCTTTAATAGTTGATTCTAAGATTTGTATTTGATCATGTATATGTTTTTGCTCTTAGTTCTTTGTTATAGAGGCAAAAAGATTGGAGAAGTGGTTTACGCATACATCTCCATTTTGGATAGAAAATTATTTGTGTTGTTGTTTGTTTAGTGTCTTCCAATTTTCCCAGAAGTGGTTAGAGTCTATGGATTCTTCAATTACATTGAGCTGATTTCTGACATGCTGTTCCTTCTGTTTCCGTAGTGTATTTCTGTATTGTTTTAGTGATTCACCATAGTGAAGGCGTAGACTCAGATTTTCTGGGTTTCTGTGTTTTTGCTTGGACAGGTTTATCAATTTCTTATATTTTTGCATTCTTCATCAAACCATTTATCATTGTTGTTCATTTTCTTCGGTTTTCTATTTGAGATTTTTAGATTTGATAGGGAAACTGAGAGGTCAAATATACTGTTAAGATGTTCTACTGCCAAGTTTACACCTTCACTATTACAGTGGAATGTTTTACCCAGGAAATTGTCTAAAAGAGATTGAATTTGTTGTTGCCTAATTGTTTTTTGGTAGGTTTCCAAACTGCATTCCTTCCATCTATAGCATTTCTTAATGTTACTCAGTTCCTTTGGCTTTGATGCCTCATGATTGAGTATTGCTCTGTTCAAGTAGACTGTGATTTTGCTGTGGTCTGATATGGGTGTCAGTGGGCTGACTGTGAACGCTCTGAGAGACTCTGGGTTGAGGTCAGTGATAAAGTAGTCTACAGTACTACTGCTAAGAGATGAGCTATAGGTGTACCTACCATAGGAGTCCCCTCGAGCCTACCATTGACTATGTACATACCCAGCATGCGACAGAGCTGCAGGAGTTGTGACCCATTTTTGTTGGTTATGTTGTCATAGTTGTGCCTAGGGAGGCATATGGGGGAGGGAATGCTGTCACCTGCAGGCAGGTGTTTGTCCCCCTGTGTGCTGAAGGTGTCAGGTTCTTGTCCGGTCTTGCATTTAGGTCGCCACAGACTAGTAACATGTCCCTGGGCCTGGAAATGATTGATTTCTCCCTCCAGGATGGAGAAGCTGTCATGCGACAGAGCTGCAGGAGTTGTGACCCGTTTTTGTTGGTTATGTTGTCATAGTTGTGCCTAGGGAGGCATATGGGGGAGGGAATGCTGTCACCTGCAGGCAGGTGTTTGTCCCCCTGTGTGCTGAAGGTGTCAGGTTCTTGTCCGGTCTTGCATTTAGGTCGCCACAGACTAGTAACATGTCCCTGGGCCTGGAAATTATTGATTTCTCCCTCCAGGATGGAGAAGCTGTCTTCATTAAGGTATGGGGATTCTAGTGGGGGGATATAGGTAGCACACAGGAGGACATTTTTCTCTGTTAAGATCATTTCCTTTTGAATTTCTAGCCAAAGGTAAAATGTTCCTGTTTTGATTAATTTAATGGAGTGAGGTAGGTCTGCTCTATACCAAATTAGCATACCCCCTGAGTCCCTTCCCTGTTTCACACCTAGAGGGCAACCAGTGGGTCCGTCTCCTCTATACCAGTTTTCTTGCAGGATGACAATGTCTGTATTACCGATTTCTTTGGTGAAGTCCAGATTCCTGCTCTTTAGGCCAAAGGCAGATGTCCTCAGGCCTGGGATATTCCAGGATGTAATAGTGAAGGCTCTGTGTTCCATAAAGTGTCCAATGTTGTCGGTCGTGTGGTTTGGCCTCAGGCCAGTAAGTGTGAGCAGAGCTTGCTGAGCATCTGGTACAGGCCATTGGCTTGAGCGAGTGTAAGAGTGAGGGTTGGGCCTGCTGAGCATCTGGTACAGGCCATTGGCTTGGGCTAGTGTAAGAGTGGGGGTTGGGCCTGTTTGCCTGCTCACAGCCTGGGCGTATGACTTCCATGTTGAGGCCCTCTCTGCTGGGATGGGGTGCATGGGGTGGGCAGGAGGGGCATAGGTCTTATCTGAGGGGGCCTAAATTGGGTGTGGGCATGGTTGACTCGGAGGGGGGTGTTGATTGGTTGGGTGGGAGTGTGGCTGGTGGTGTTGTGGTCTGGATGTAGGTCCTCTCGGCATGGGTCCTCTATGTGCAGGTCCGGGGGGGCTTTTAAAACCCAGTGATCTAACATTACTATTAAACCCAATGAGCTAACATTACCTCAGCAACAGCAGGTGAGGTGTGCTTATCAAGTGGACATGAGTCAGTTCTGTGAAGGTGAGGTGACGTCGACCTGTCTGTCAGGGATTACAGAATCTGATAGAGATTGGCCTGTGTAATCCGGATCAGATTAGGACAGTGACTTCCTGAGACCCAGCAGTATCTAGAGTATCTGAGCCATGGGATTAGTAGCATCAGTAGTCTGTAATAACGGTTTTCAAACCTCTCCTTCGGGGACCCCCAGACGTTTTACAATTTTGTTGTAGCCCTGAACTAGCTCACCTGAATCACCTAGTCAAGGGCTTGATGATTAGTTGGCGATTGGAATCAGGTGAACTAACTCCGGAATACATCAAATACATGGAACGGCTGGGGGTCCCCGAGGAGAGGTTAGAGAACGGCTGGGGGTCCCCGAGGAGAGGTTTGGGAACCCCTTTTTAGAATAGGTATCAGACCTGCTTCAAAAACAAAGTTTTACATGAAAGGCTTAAATCAGAGAGTTCTGTATGTCTAACAGTGAGATAATGTCCTGCTTCTCTGTCCGTCTCTGTTTCTGCCTCTGTGTCTCTACAGCAGTCTGGTCTGGTCTGGTCTGCTCTGGTCTGGTCTGGTCTGCTCTGGTCTGGTCTGGTCTGGTCTGGTCTGGTCTGGTCTGGTCTGGTCTGGTCTGGTCTGCTCTGGTCTGGTCTGGTCTGGTCTGGTCTGGTCTGCTCTGGTCTGGTCTGGTCTGGTCTGGTCTGCTCTGGTCTGCTCTGGTCTGCTCTGGTCTGCTCTGGTCTGCTCTGGTCTGGTCTGGTCTGGTCTGGTCTGGTCTGGTCTCTGGTCTGGTCTGGTCTGGTCTGGTCTGGTCTGCTCTGGTCTGGTCTGGTCTGGTCTGGTCTGGTCTGGTCTGGTCTGGTCTGGTCTGGTCTGCTCTGGTCTGGTCTGCTCTGGTCTGGTCTGGTCTGGTCTGTCTGGTCTGGTCTGGTCTGGTCTGGTCTGCTCTGGTCTGCTCTGGTCTGCTCTGGTCTGGTCTGGTCTGGTCTGGTCTGGTCTGCTCTGGTCTGCTCTGGTCTGCTCTGGTCTGGTCTGGTCTGGTCTGGTCTGGTCTGGTCTGGTCTGGTCTGCTCTGGTCTGGTCTGCTCTGGTCTGGTCTGGTCTGGTCTGGTCTGGTCTGGTCTGGTCTGCTCTGGTCTGCTCTGGTCTGCTCTGGTCTGCTCTGGTCTGCTCTGGTCTGCTCTGGTCTGCTCTGGTCTGCTCTGGTCTGCTCTGGTCTGGTCTGGTCTGGTCTGGTCTGGTCTGGTCTGGTCTGCACTGGTCTGGTCTGGTCTGCTCTGGTCTGCTCTGGTCTGCTCTGGTCTGGTCTGGTCTGCTCTGGTCTGCTCTGGTCTGGTCTGCTTTGGTCTGGTTTGGTCTGCTCTGGTCTGGTCTGGTCTGCTCTGGTCTGCTCTGGTCTGCTCTGGTCTGGTCTGCTCTGGTCTGGTCTGGTCTGCTCTGGTCTGGTCTGGTCTGCTCTGGTCTGCTCTGGTCTGGTCTGGTCTGCTTACCTGAGGTTTCCTGCAGTTCGGAGACGTTCTAAGAGGCCCCCTGTCATTCTCGGTCATTCTCTTCACACTGAGGTTCTCTTTATGTTTGCTGATGCTCTGAGACGCTCTCTGATTGAATGTGTCATGGAGGTTCTGGCCCGTCTATTCCCCTCGCAGGTCTCAAGGCCTCGCTACTGCACACGCTCAGATGGAGCAACCCCGCGGCCAACGCTTCCCGCCATGCCACTGCCCATGTGCCAGTCATCACCCACGGAAACCAATGCTACCACAGCAGCAACCGGTTGGGGGTGCTTCTGTTCCGACTGATGTACTGGAGCCCCATGAGGAGATGGTCAAATGTTGCCATGGAGAGCAGGGGGTCAGCGGTTGCCATGGAGAGGAGAGGGTCAGAAGTTGTCATGGCAAATAGGGGGTCAAAGTTTAATGCTCCGTTCACATCTATGTTGAAGGGCCTGAACATTATGATAAGAGGTGGTCAGTCCTGTGTTCTAACATTATGATAAGAGGTGTTCAGTCCTGTGTTCTAACATTATGATAAGAGGTGTTCAGTCCTGTGTTCTAACATTATGATAAGAGGTGTTCAGTCCTGTGTTCTAACATTATGATAAGAGGTGTTCAGTCCTGTGTTCTAACATTATGATAAGAGGTGTTCAGTCCTGTGTTCTAACATTATGATAAGAGGTGTTCAGTCCTGTGTTCTAACATTATGATAAGAGGTGTTCAGTCCTGTGTTCTAACATTATGATAAGAGGTGTTCAGTCCTGTGTTGTAATAAATGAATGAACATTATGATAAGAGGTGGTCAGTCCTGTGTTCTAACATTATGATAAGAGGTGTTCAGTCCTGTGTTCTAACATTATGATAAGAGGTGTTCAGTCCTCATTATTCAACATCCTGTGTGGTGTAACAATACTGCTGCAGTGGCCTGGCTGGTCTGACTGTAACGTCGCAGCCTCCAGCACACATGTCTACGGTGTCGGTGTAGGATAGAGTCCTTCCTACTGCCCTTTTACACAACCTCTATCTCTCTGTCACCCTCTCTCTATCTGTTCTTTTTTTTATTATTAAATTAAACAATCTTTCAGTTCTCGCCACTGGGAGGTGCTGTAATGCTGTTGTCTGTCCTGCCTCCCTGCTCCTGGTCACATGACTGAAGATAAGAATCCTGTAAGTGGAATATAACTGAACTTGAAGCTACCTACCAATCCTTTGGGAAACACACCCCAGACCGTTACGCAGTTACTCATGTAGTTCATTCTCTATATGTTGAGAGAGAGAGAGAGGGAGACAGAGCGAGGGAGCAAGAGAGAGAATGAGAGAGCAAGAGAGAGCAAGAGAGAGAGGGAGAGCAAGAGAGAGAGAGAGAGAAAACGACACAGAGAGAGAGAGAGAGAGACAGAAAGAGACATCAGTGCATCAGGTCACTTTGCTAAAACGTCTGGGTTCGATAACAACAGGTGGAGGAGAGGAGCTGAACTAACTCTTCTCCTCTGTCTCTCTGTCTCTATATCTCTCCCTCTATTGCTCCATCTCCCCATGTGTATGTGTGTGTGTGTGTGTGTGTGAGGGAGAGAGAGAGAGAGAGAGAGTGTGTGAGAGAGAAAGAGAGTGAGAGAGATGCTGGAGCTGGCACGTACAATCTGACTTGTTTCTCCGGGGTCAGAGAAGAGGGAAAGGATCAGTTTAACAGACAACTCTAATGTGATTATAATGTGGTCAGTATGTTAACAGACAACTCTAATGTGACTATAATGTGGTCAGTTCATTAACAGACAACTCTAATGTGACTATAATGTGGTCAGTATATTAACAGACAACTCTAATGTGACTATAATGTGGTCAGTTCATTAACAGACAACTCTAATGTGACTATAATGTGGTCAGTTCATTAACAGACAACTCTAATGTGACTATAATGTGGTCAGTTCATTAACAGACAACTCTAATGTGATTATAATACGGTCACAAACAAGCACAATAGACAAGACCGAAAGGCACAGGTTCACCGGGCACAATATTGATGCGGGGGTTGACTCCTGACCCGCAGACCCAGTTATATTCACGGGGTTGAAGGTCATCGACGAAGGGCGACGGGTTAAATAAAGAGAAAACAATGCTTTTTTTTTTTTTAATCCATAAATTCTTGTGCAATTAATATCTACAGGCACATGGAGGGCTGTGCGTCCCCCCAAAGCATAATCCTATGCTTTAGGGCCTAACCATACGAACGCAAATTGTCTTACACGCCGATCGCCAAATAGTCTAACCACCAATCGCCAAAATAGCCGACAAGCCAATCGCCAAAATAGTCTACAAGCCAACAGCCAAAATAGTCTACAAGCCGATCGCCAAAATAGCCGACAAGCCAATCGCCAAAATAGTCTACAAGCCGATCGCCAAAATAGCCGACAAGCCAATCGCCAAAATAGTCTACAAGCCGATCGCCAAAATAGTCTACAAGCCGATCGCCAAAATAGTCTACAAGCCGATCGCCAAAATAGTCTACAAGCCGATCGCCAAAATAGCCGACAAGCCAATCGCCAAAATAGTCTACAAGCCGATCGCCAAAATGGCCGACAAGCCAATCGCCAAAATAGTCTACAAGCCGATCGCCAAAATAGTCTACAAGCCGATCGCCAAAATAGCCGACAAGCCAATCGCCAAAATAGTCTACAAGCCAATCGCCAAAATAGCCGACAAGCCAATCGCCAAAATAGTCTACAAGCCAATCGCCAAAATAGCCGACAAGCCAATCGCCAAAATAGTCTACAAGCCGATCGCCAAAATAGCCGACAAGCCAATCCAAAATAGTCTACAAGCCGATCGCCAAAATAGTCTACAAGCCGATCGCCAAAATAGTCTACAAGCCGATCGCCAAAATAGTCTACAAGCCGATCGCCAAAATAGTCTACAAGCCGATTGCCAAAATAGTCTGCCTCGCCAAAATAGTCTACAAGCCGATCGCCAAAATAGTCTACAAGCCGATTGCCAAAATAGTCTACAAGCCGATCGCCAAAATAGCCAACAAGCCAATCGCCAAAATAGTCTACAAGCCGATCGCCAAAATAGTCTACAAGCCGATCGCCAAAATAGCCGACAAGCCAATCGCCAAAATAGTCTACAAGCCGATCGCCAAAGTAGTCTACAAACCGATCGCCAAAATAGTCTACAAGCCGATCGCCAAAATAGTCTACAAGCCGATCGCCAAAATAGTCTACAAGCCGATCGCCAAAATAGTCTACAAGCCGATCGCCAAAATAGCCTACAAGCCGATCACCAAAATAGTCTACAAGCCGATCGCCAAAATAGCCGACAAGCCAATCGCCAAAATAGTCTACAAGCCGATCGCCAAAATAGCCAACAAGCCAATCGCCAAAATAGTCTACAAGCCGATCGCCAAAATAGTCTACAAGCCGATCGCCAAAATAGCCGACAAGCCAATCGCCAAAATAGTCTACAAGCCGATCGCCAAAGTAGTCTACAAACCGATCGCCAAAATAGTCTACAAGCCGATCGCCAAAATAGTCTACAAGCCGATCGCCAAAATAGTCTACAAGCCGATCGCCAAAATAGTCTACAAGCCGATCGCCAAAATAGCCTACAAGCCGATCACCAAAATAGTCTACAAGCCGATCGCCAAAATAGCCGACAAGCCAATCGCCAAAATAGTCTACAAGCCGATCGCCAAAGTAGTCTACAAGCCGATCGCCAAAATAGTCTACAAGCCGATCGCCAAAATAGTCTACAAGCCGATCGCCAAAATAGTCTACAAGCCGATCGCCAAATATATTACACACCAATCGCCAAAATAGTCTACAAGCCGATCGCCAAAATAGTCTACAAGCCGATCGCCAAATATATTACACACCGATCGCTAAATGCTTTTGGTAACAGTTACATTTGTTAACTTTCATCCACTGAGGCTAAAAGGACGATGTCAGAGTTTAATTCAAGAAGAGAAAAGCTGTGAAATGGAGAGTTGAAAATAAAGAGAAGGGAGGACCAGAACAGTAATGTTTGGGAAAGATTAGGTGAAGTGGTAGAAGAGGATGATAGCAGCTATGTTATGATGTGATGATTGTGAGGCGCCATATAAATTCGATAGTCACAAGACGGGACTTCAAATAGGCCTATGGCATGTCGAGGGAACTGTAGACTACTGTTCAGATGGGTTAAATGAAAACTGAAATCTGTGTTCACTCTCTCTCTCTCTGGACACTGACTGTGGGTCTATAACCTCTCACATAGCCTTCATATGTACTCCTGCAGAATTAAGCATTTCCTGCAGTTAAATGATAGATGAAATAAATGTAGACAACATTTTTACAAGGGAAGAAAGCAAATCAAATCCAGCTTTATTTGTCACATTAAGTGTAGA
>NC_056439.1:50098858-50108858 GCF_018296145.1 Oncorhynchus tshawytscha | reverse complement strand
TCAAAATATATTTTAGATTTTAGATTCTTCAAAGTAGCCATCCGTTGCCGTGATGACAGCTATGCACACTTTTGGCATTCTCTCAACCAGCTTCACCTGGAATGCTTTCCAAAAGTCTTGAAGGAGTTCCCACATATGCTGAGAACTTGTTGGTAGCCTTCACTTTGCGATCCAACTCATCTCAAATCATCTCAATTGCGTTGTTGTTGGGTGATTGTGGAGGCCATGTCAACTGATGCAGCACTCCATCACTCTCCTTCTTGGTAAAATAGCCCTTACACAGCCTGGAGGTGTGTTGGGTCATTGTTCTGTTGAAAAATAAACGATAGTCCCACTAAGTGCAAATCAGATGGGATGACGTATCGCTCCATAATGCTGTGGTAGCCATGCTGGTTAACTGTGCCTAAATAAATCACACAGACAGTGTCACCAGCAAAGCACCCCACACCATCACACCTCCTCCTCTGTGCTTCACGGTGGGAACTACACATGCAGAGCTCATCTGTTCATCTACACTGTGTCTCACAAAGACATGGTGGTTGGAACCAAAAATCTCAAATTTCGAGTCATCCAACCAAAAGACTGATTTCCACCGGTCTGTGTATGGTGTGTGTGTATGGTGTCTGTGTATGGTGTGTGTGTGGTGTGTGTGTGGTGTGTGTGTGGTGTGTGTGTGGTGTGTCCATTTTCTTATTATTGGTGTCCTTTAGAAGTGGTTTCTTTATAGTAATTCAACCATGAAGGCCTGATTCACAGTCTCCTCTGAACAGTTGATATTGAGATGTGTCTCTTACTTTAACTCTGTGAGGAGCAATCTGAGTTAATTGCCCATTTCTGAGGCTGGTAACTCTAACAAACGTATTCTCTGCAGTAGAGGTAAGTCTGGGTCTTCCAATCCTGTGGCAGTCCTCATGAGAACCAGTTTCATCATAGTGCTTGATGGTTTTGGGGACAGCACTTGAAGAAACTTTCAAAGTTCTTGACATTTTCCGGATTAACTGACCTTCATGTCTTAAAGTATAAGTTGAGTTGTTTTAAGACAAGTGCACATGATTTTAAAGAAGGATACTGACAAACTGAATTTAGCGTTCAGTTTTAAGATTGATGGATTTGATTATGTGTTCTACTATTCAATGAAATGCTTTGGTTGTGCAAGAGAGGGGCATTTGGTACGTTATTGTCCAGAGAGCGAGTGCGCAGAGCCCGGTAGCAGCTCTAGCCCTGGTACAGCTAAAGTACCACTGAGAAGGGATGAACAGACTACGCCGGGTTCAAGGGAAGTTAAGAAGGTGGGAAAATGTGGTGGGAAAAGTAGGAAAGGAAAGCAGTGTGAGTACAGGGGTAATTGTGGAGAGTGAAACAATGGAAAATGAAGCAGCTGTTTTTAAAGTACTAAGGAGTAAGAGGAAGAAGTGCTGAAGGTTCTAATTCCAATAGGAAGGTAGAGATAAATCAGTACAGGATAAACAGGTTGTAGAGATGGTGGAGTTTTCTTCTGGGGACGATAGCGAGAGTGAGGCATCTGATGTGTCACAACAAAATAGCGAAAGTAATGGGGTGGAAAGGAGGTATGGGATTGAGAAGGTATGTACATTTCTGAATTTGACAAAAGGGAAGAAATATATGCAGGATTATAATTGATATATATTTTATAGATTTTTTCTTCCTGAAAGTGAATTGTTTATTGAATCAGCAAAGTTTCTGATGTCAGAAATAATGGGGGGAGGTTTGACAAGCCCTGAACTCGCTAGACTCAAGAAAGTGGTCACGAGAGTGACAAGTGATTTAAATTCTAAAGGACATTAAATAGTTCAGTCGTAACTCTGTCTCTTTCTTTGTATTGCGTTTCCAGAGCAGTTGTCAGATATCTTCTTTAAACGTGAACGGGGCAAGAGACGTCAAAAAAAGAGCTGTTTTGTATGAGTTAATGAAGGGAAAAGGAAGTGACATGAGTTTTCTTCAAGAAAAGCATAGTAATATGGAAAACGAAGTTGTGGCAGGAGTGGGGGGTGGGGGGGCAGTGGTGCGTTGTCATAAAAACTCAAAAAGTGGGGGCGTGGCCATCCTGTTCTTGAGAAGGTTTTTGCCTTTGTCACTACCTTTGATGAGGTAGTTGAGGGGAGGTTATTAAACGTTAGAGCGAGGTATGAGATCATCATTATATGTTTAATAAATGTATATGCCACAGTCGTGGCAGTTGAGAGGGTATGTTTTTTTAGAGACATTATCAAATACCATTGAGAAATGTAACAATGAGGATTATTTATTTATTCCTGGGGGATTTTAACTGCACAGTCACGGATTTAGATAGAAATCACAAAGGACCTCATATAGCCTCAGGGACTTTTTTAAAAACGCCTTATTGTAACACATGAACAGTGTGATATTTGACTGAGCCAACATGGAGGCACGAGACAGTACACATGGGCCCCAAGTGAGAGAAATCATCATGTCTCTGGCCAGGTTATTTGATTGTTTTCAGCATCAATCTCAGGTCTGTAAATCAAGTGTGATAACCCCAGTTGGATTATCTGATCGTTGTTTAATAACAGAGGTGGTGTGCATTATTAATAACGATGTAAAACCCCAAAATGCATACTAGCTTTTTAATGTAACTTTACTGAGTGATGCTCACTTCAGGAACTGTTTTAGTTTTTTCTGGGAGAGGTGGACTTCTCAAAAGGCCAGTTGTGTATCCCTTCAACAGTGGTGGGACATAGACAAAAACCCAGACAATTCTGTAATCTATACACAATGAATGTCACCAGAGACATCACCAGATCAATGAACACCCTAGAGTCTGAGATAGTGGAACTCCTGACGTTCGTTGAGACCACAGGAGATCAAGGCCATACTCAGGCCCTCAAGAGGAAAAAAGCCACATTAGCAGACCTGATGGATATCAGAGCACAGGGGACATTGGTGAGAAGTAAGTTTCAGGGAATTTCAGAAATGGATGCCTCATCCAAATTTTTTATTTTGTTTAGAGAAAAAGAATGGACAAAGAAGAATTATTCATTGCCTCAAATCAGCTGTTGTACTGGAGCTCACTATCCCAAGTGGAATTAGAAAGAGGACAGGATCTCACTATCCCAAGTGAAATTAGAAAGAGGACAGGAGCTCACTATCCCACGTGGAATTAGAAAGAGGACAGGAGCTCACTATCCCACGTGGAATTAGAAAGAGGACAGGAGCTCACTAGCCCACGTGGAATTAGAAAGAGGACAGGAGCTCACTAGCCCAAGTGGAATTAGAAAGAGGACAGGAGCTCACTATCCCAAGTGGAATTAGAAAGTGGACAGGAGCTCACTATCCCAAGTGGAATTAGAAAGAGGACAGGAGCTCACTATCCCACGTGGAATTAGAAAGAGGACAGGAGCTCACTGTCCCACGTGGAATTAGAAAGAGGACAGGAGCTCACTAGCCCACGTGGAATTAGAAAGAGGACAGGAACTCACTATCCCACGTGGAATTAGAAAGAGGACAGGAGCTCACTATCCCACGTGGAATTAGAAAGAGAACAGGAGCTCACTATCCCACGTGGAATTAGAAAGAGGACAGGAGCTCACTATCCCACATGGAATTAGAAAGAGAACAGGAGCTCACTATCCCACGTGGAATTAGAAAGCGGACAGGAGCTCATTAGCCCAAGTGGAATAGAAAAAGGACAGGAGTTCACTAGCCCAAGTGGAATTAGAAAGAAGACAGGAGCTCATTAGCCCAAGTGGAATTAGAAAGAGGACAGTAGAGTTCTATGCTGAGCTCTACCAGTGTGAGTTCTATGCTGAGCTCTACTAGTGTGAGTTCTATGCTGAGCTCTACCAGTGTGAGTTCTATGCTGAGCTCTACTAGTGTGAGTTCTATGCTGAGCTCTACTAGTGTGAGTTCTATGCTGAGCTCTACTAGTGTGAGTTCTATGCTGAGCTCTACTAGTGTGAGTTCTATGCTGAGCTCTACCAGTGTGAGTTCAAAGAAGATAAAACAGTGACACGGCATTTCCTTGATGGGCTCCAACCATTATCTTTGCAGGCGCTTTACACTGCATTAAAAGGCATGGAAAGGGGGAAGGGCATTGAGCATTGATGGGCTTCCCGTTGACTTTTTAAAGTATTTTTGGCTATGTTGGGAGAGGATTGGCATAGCAGTGGTTAACTATAGTATGACCGGAGGGTTACTACCAATAAGCTGCAGGAGGGCTGTCCTCACCATACTGCCAAAAAAGGGTTACCCTATGGAGGTGAAGAACTGGAGGCCGGTGACCTTAATGTGGACTGATAATAAGATCCTGTCCAAGGCTTTGTCCACCAGGCTCAGGGAGGTGATGTTGAGGGTGGTGATGGGGCAAAATCACACGGACCAGTCCTACTGTGTTCCTGGCAGGCAGATAGGGAGTAACATTTCCCTGATTCTGGATGTTTTGGACGTCTCTACGGCTATTGGGTTGGATGCTGGTCAATTTCAACTGATCAGGAAAAGGCATGAGTTCAACATCAATTGGAGGCGTTTGGTTTCAGCTCTGGTTTGGTTGTATTGCCATGATCAGGGTGATACATGGTGACATTGAAAGAGTATTGAAAGTTAACGGTGACTTGAGTGCTCCTTTTAAAGTGTGTAGAGGAAATAGGCAGGGGTGTTCGTTGTCAGGAATGGTATATGTCATCGCTATAGAGCCACTACTAAATAGCATTAGAAGTCGCATTGAAGGGGTGCAGCTTTCAGAGGATATTCCTCCTATTCGTCTCTCAGCATATGCTGATGATGTAGTTATTTTTTGTGAAAAATCAAGCGGATGTGGATAGCTTGAGTCTCATGGTTGATCGGTTTAGGGAGTGTACCTAGGGGATGAGGGTGAAAAAATGGAATGTGGTGGTTCAAATGGTGGAAGGGAGGATGAGGTAGATGGCATTGGTTGCTATCTCGTATGTCATACAGGGGAGGGGGCGCACTACTATTGTTAACAATGTGGTAACTTCTGCACTGTGCCATCGGTTGTCATGTTTCAAGCCACCGCCTGGCCTTCTGGCTAAGTTACAGGCAATTATTGTAGATATCTTTTGGGATAAATATCATTGGGTTCCACAAAGTGTTTTGTATTGGTCAAAAGAGGAGGCGGGACAAGGATTTGTACATCTGGCTAGTAGAGCTGCTGCTTTCTGGTTCCAGTTTATTCAAAGGTTCCTTTATGGACTGGAAAATGTGATGTGGAGAGGGGTGGCAGGTCTTGTATTACAACAGGTAAGGGCCTTTAGAACAAGAAGGCTTTATTTTTGGTTGATAGTAGCCAGATTTCTAGGGATGGAATACCTCCATTTTGCAGAGGCCTTCTCAGGGTACAATGAAGGTGTCCAGAAGCATTACAACAGAGTCAATGCAGTGGTTGCTGGAGGAACCTCTGGTATATGGGGCAAGACTGGCTCGTACAACTACAGCTGTTCCATAATCCTTCTTCTTCTGTCAGCATAAAAGTGGATAATGCTCAACAGTCACAAGAAAAAGGTACAAGATGAAAACGTCCCATTTCCAAGGCTAGGGATTACACCCAATATCTCAGAGTCAGACAGACTAGGGATTACACCCAATATCTCAGAGTCAGACAGACTAGGGATTACACCCAATATCTCAGAGTCAGACAGACTAGGGATTACACCCAATATCTCAGAGTCAGACAGACTAGGGATTACACCCAATATCTCAGAGTCAGACAGACTAGGGATTACACCCAATATCTCAGAGTCAGACAGACTAGGGATTACACCCAATATCTCAGAGTCAGACAGACTAGGGATTACACCCAATATCTCAGAGTCAGAAAGAAAGGTGTTAATACTGGATTTCAGAGGTTTGGAAGAGGTGGGTTTGAATGTGGTGAATGGTAAGGATGTCAACGTTTTGAATAAAGATAAATTGCAAAATAGAAAAGACACTACTTGGAGGGTTAAACTGGGCCTTGATGACAAGGTAAAAGCCAGCATGGAGAACACTGTACAGGGGACTGGTGATATGTAATGGAGGGTGTTGATGACAAGGTAAAAGCCAGCATGGAGAACACTGTACAGGGGACTGGTGATATGTAATGGAGGGTGTTGATGACAAGGTAAAGCCAGCATGGAGAACACTGTACAGGGGACTGGTGATATGTAATGGAGGGTGTTGATGACAAGGTAAAGCCAGCATGGAGAACACTGTACAGGGGACTGGTGATATGTAATGGAGGGTGTTGATGACAAGGTAAAGCCAGCATGGAGAACACTGTACAGGGGACTGGTGATATGTAATGGAGGGTGTTGATGACAAGGTAAAGCCAGCATGGAGAACACTGTACAGGGGACTGGTGATATGTAATGGAGGGTGTTGATGACAAGGTAAAAGCCAGCATGGAGAACACTGTACAAGCCACCGTTACTAAAGGGGACTGGTGATATGTAATGGGGGGTGTTGATGACAAGGTAAAGCCAGCATGGAGAACACTGTACAGGGGACTGGTGATATGTAATGGAGGGTGTTGATGACAAGGTAAAGCCAGCATGGAGAACACTGTACAGGGGACTGGTGATATGTAATGGAGGGTGTTGATGACAAGGTAAAGCCAGCATGGAGAACCCTGTACAGGGGACTGGTGATATGTAATGGAGGGTGTTGATGACAAGGTAAAGCCAGCATGGAGAACACTGTACAGGGGACTGGTGATATGTAATGGAGGGTGTTGATGACAAGGTAAAGCCAGCATGGAGAACACTGTACAGGGGACTGGTGATATGTAATGGAGGGTGTTGATGACAAGGTAAAAGCCAGCATGGAGAACACTGTACAAGCCACCATTACTAAAGGGGACTGGTGACATGTAATGGAGGGTGTTGATGACAAGGTAAAGCCAGCATGGAGAACACTGTACAGGGGACTGGTGATATGTAATGGAGGGTGTTGATGACAAGGTAAAGCCAGCATGGAGAACACTGTACAGGGGACTGGTGATATGTAATGGAGGGTGTTGATGACAAGGTAAAAGCCAGCATGGAGAACACTGTACAAGCCACTGTTACTAAAGGGGACTGGTGATATGTAATGGAGGGTGTTGATGACAAGGTAAAAGCCAGCATGGAGAACACTGTACAAGCCACTGTTACAAAAGGGTACTGGTGACATGTAATGGAGTGTTTTGCATGACATCATTGCAGTTAATGCTTTTGTGTAAGGACCAACGCCGGACAGGAGAAGCAGGTACGGGGAGTCAAACATTTATTAGGGAACAGACAAGGAAGCAAGACAGGAACAGCGTCGGAACACGGACATGAGACAATTTATCCCGAAGCTGGGAACAGAGCTTGGGAACAGAGCTTGGGAACAGAGCTTGGGAACAGACATTGTTTAAGGGGAAGTGGGTTTTACAAAGGAGCGGTATGTTTTGTGGAGGAAGGGCAACTCCTTTTTGTTGATGAAATGAGCTGAATCTTATTTTTTTTATATATTTTTTTTACTTTAAGAATAACATATTTGCTGTTTAATTTATGAAAAGGCTCAGTGTGCCATTATTTGTGTTATACTTGAGTATAAAATAAAGGTTTAATAAAAACTAAAAATTCTCTCTCTCTCTCGCTCGCTCTCTCTCTCTCAATTCAATTCAATTAAATTCAAGGGCTTTATTGGCATGGGAAACATGTGTTAACATTGCCAAAGCAAGTGAGATAGACAACATACAAAGTGAATATATAAAGTGAAAAACAACAAAAATTAACAGTAAACATTACACATACAGAAGTTTCAAAACAGTAAAGACATTACAAATGTCATATTATATATATACAGTGTTTTAACAATGTACAAATGGTTAAAGGCTCTCTCTCTCTCTCTCTCTCTCTCTCTCTCTCTCTCTCTCTCTCTGTCTGTCCATGTGGGTGTGGTGTTGTGATGGAGTACTCTGTTTAGGTCATTATACACTGCTGCTCAGTGTTTAGTAATTACACCCTAATGGCCCATTTACAGACTATAGATTAGCGTTAGTGTGTGTGTGTGTGTGTGTGTGTGTGTGTTCTCCTTGGAAAAGGGATAACAAACCTTCACACACACACAAACATCAATCCACTTCTCACATTCCATGAACGTAAAATTAGGAATTCTTTACGAATGGTTAAGTTAAGGGTTGTTTGGTTCTGAAAAACAGGGTTGTATGGTTCTGTAAAACAGGGTTGTTTGGTTCTGTAAAACAGGGTTGTATGGTTCTGTAAAACAGGGTTGTATGGTTCTGTAAAACAGGGTTGTATGGTTCTGTAAAACAGGGTTGTATGGTTCTGTAAAACAGGGTTGTATGGTTCTGTAAAACAGGGTTGTATGGTTCTGTAAAACAGGAAAAAAATAACATGCGACTTACACCGACCTCCTCCTGAGCTCTGACATCCTCCTGAGCTCTGACATCCTCCTGAGCTCTGACATCCTCCTGAGCTCTGACATCCTCCTGAGCTCTGGCATCTTCCCCAGCTCTGACATCCTCCTGAGCTCTGGCATCTTCCCCAGCTCTGACATCCTCCTGAGCTCTGACATCCTCCTGAGCTCTGACATCTTCCCCAGCTCTGGCATCTTCCCCAGCTCTGGCATCTTCCCCAGCTCTGGTATCTTCCCCAATATTTGGAACCAATGACTGGTCACCGCAATCCACAAAAGTGGAGACAAATGTGACCCCAATAACTACCGTGGGGAATGCGTCAACAGCAACCTTGGGAAAATCCTCTGCATTATCATTAACAGCAGACTCGTATGTTTCCTTTGTGAAAACAATGTACTGAGCAAATGTTAAATTGGCTTTATACCAAATTATCATACGACAGACCACATATTCACCCTGCACAACTTAATTGACAAACAAACAAACCAAAACAAAGACAAAGTCTTGTCATGCTTTTCTGATTTCAAAAAAGCTTTTGGCTCAATTTGGCATGAGGGTCTGCTATTCAATTGATGGAAAGTGGTGTTGGGGGAAAAACATACGACATTATGAAATCCATGTACACAAAAAACAAGTGTGTGGTTAAAAGAGGCAAAAAACACATTTCTTCCCACAGGGCCATGGGGTAAGACAGGGATGCAGCTTAAGCCCCACCCTCTTCAACAAATATATCAGCGATTTGGCGATGGCACTAAAACAGTCAGCAGCACCTGGCCTCACCCTACTAGAATCTGAAGTCAAATGTCTACTGTTTGCTGAAGATCTGGAGGGCCTACAGCAGCACCTACATATTCTGCACATATTCTGTCAGACCTGGGCCCTGACATCTCAGTAAAACCAAAATAATGGTGTTCCAAAAAAGGTCCAGTCCCCAGGACCACAAATACAAATTCCATCTAGACACTGTTGCCTTAGAACACACAAAAAACTATACATACCTTGTCCTAAACATCAGCGCCACAGGTAACTTCCACAAAGCTGTGAACGATCTGAGAGACAAGGCAAGAAGGGCATTCTATGCCAATCAAAGGATCATAAAATTCGACCTGCCAATCAGGATCTGGCTAAAAATACTTGAATCAGTTATAGAACCTATTGCCCTTTATGGTTGTGAGGTCTGGGGTCTGCTCACCAACCAATAATTAACAAAATGGGACAAACACCAAATTGAGACTATATACATGCACAATTCTTTAAACATATCCTCAGTATAAAACGTAAAACACCAAATAATGCATGCAGAGCAGAAATAGGCCGATACCCACTAATTATTAAAATCCAGAAAATACCTTAAATTCTACAGTCACCTAAAAGGAAGTGATTCCCAAACCTCCCATAACAAAGCCATCACCTACAGAGCGATGAACCTGGAGAAGAGTCCCCTAAGCAAGCTGGTCCTTGGGCTTTGTTCACAAACACAAACTGAGCCCATAGAGCCCCAGGACAGCAGCACAATTAGACCCAACCAAATCATGAGAAAACAAAAAAGATAATCACTTCATACATTGGAAAGAATTAACACAGAAACAGAGCAAACTAGAATGCTATTTGGCCCGAAACAGA
>NC_056439.1:50038858-50091358 GCF_018296145.1 Oncorhynchus tshawytscha | reverse complement strand
ATGCGTTTCTATATTCTAGTAAAGGTGAAACATCTGGTAGTAAAGGCAAAATTCAATATTTTATCAAATATATTTAAAACAATCTAAATCAAATATCTAAATGATCCGTAGCACAACCATTTAAAAATAAATAAAATAATGTCAGTTTAGAACCCCCCCCACCAATGGCCAAAATGTTTAGAATTTAACCAGGTAGTTCACCTTTATTCAACCAGATCGGTCTAATTGATAAATTATTCAAAAGTGTTTTTCCCCTTTAAAACAACAGACGGAGCAAAACAGTTAATCTCATGCAAGCAACCTGCAGTCTACAGAAATTAACCACAGGGGGGATTTAACCTATAGCCTACTGATATTAACCACGGGGGGATTTAACCTGTAGCCTACAGAAATTAACCATGTGGGGATTTAATTAACCTATAGCCTACAGAAATTAACAACGTGGGGATTTAATTAACCTGTAGCCTACAGAAATTAACCATGGGGGGATTTAACCTATAGCCTACTGATATTAACCAAGGAGGAATTTAACCTATAGCCTACAGAAATTAACCACGGGGGGATTTAACCTGTAGTCTATAGAAATTAACCACAGGGGGGATTTAACCTGTAGCCTACAGAAATGAACCAATGGGGATTTCATTACAAAATGGCTTCCAAGCCTACAGAAATTAACTATCACAGTGCCATCCGTTTTGGGATTTACCACCCACCACTACCTGTAGCCTACTGATCGCCAGACCCACTGGCTCCAGGTCATCTACAAGTCCATGCTAGGTAAAGGATCTCAGTTCACTGGTCACGATGGCAACACCCATAGCTCCAGCTATCTCACTGATCATTAAAGCCAACACAGGTCCAGGGGATTTAACCTATAGCCTCACCAACTTCTGATATTAACTGCACAGTGGGGCCCACCCATTTTTAACATACTGTTTTTATTTATTTAGCTCTTTTCTACCTGTACATGACCATCTGATCATTTAACCCAGTGTTAATCTGCAAAATTGGCCTACCTCCTCATGCAACCTATAGTCTATAGAAATTGTTTAACCATGTGTAACTCTGTGGGATTTAACCTGCAAATAGTCTACTGTTAAATAAATATTAACAATGGGGGATTTAACAGGGGGATTTAACCTATAGCCTACAGAAATTAACCACAGGGGGATTTAACCTATAGTCTATAGAAATTAGCCTACAGAAATTAACCACGGGGGATTTAACCTATAGCCTACAGAAATTAACCACGGGGGGATTTAACCTATAGTCTACAGAAATTAACCACGGGGGGATTTAACCTATAGCCTCCAGAAATTAACCAAGGGGGGATTTAATTAACCTATAGCCTACAGAAATTAACCAAGGGGGGATTTAATTAACCTATAGCCTACAGAAATTAACCATGGGGGGATTTAACCTATAGTCTACAGAAATTAACCACAGGGGGATTTTTGCCGCATGCCGGCTCCAAACACAACGGCTCTTGTTTCATTCAACTATCTTTGTTCTTTCCATGATATTGTCAAACAGTACCAAAACAATTGATCTCAAACAACATATAGCCTAACCTAACATTGCACGTAGGCTACACACACACCGCTAATAGTGACTATGGCCTCTCCACATGCTTTTTATCATACTAATGTTTTTTGACCTCCAAGTTGTGTCTGTTGCAGATGCTGGAGTAAACTGCAGGTGAGGAGGTTATGCAGGCAACCAAAGGGCTCATTATGACTTTGGGCATTTAGGCAGAGCCTCAGCCATAAGTCCCCCTGCTGATGAAGAGCCAGAACCCACACAGCCAAGGAGACCAACAGTCGCATACCGTGTTAAAGACCCAGAGCTGTTCTGTTCCAGACCCAGTGATGAAGCAGATATCAAGTCCACTGGGAGAAAAAAATAAAAGAGGTTATGTGGCAGCCAAACTCCAGTGTAACAAGCAGACCCAGTGCAGTTCTGTTGAAGACCCAGAGGTGTTCTGTTAAAGACCCAGAGCTGTTCTGTTGAAGACCCAGAGCTGTTCAGAGCTGTTCTGTTGAAGACCCAGAGCTGTTCTGTTGAAGACCCAGAGCTGTTCTGTTCCAGGCCCAGTGCTGTTCTGTTGAAGACCCAGAGCTGTTCAGTTGAAGACCCAGAGCTGTTCTGTTAAAGACCCAGAGCTGTTCTGTTCCAGACCCAGTGCTGTTCTGTTCCAGACCCAGAGCTGTTCTGTTGAAGACCCAGAGCTGTTCTGTTGAAGACCCAGAGCTGTTCTGTTGAAGACCGAGAGCTGTTCTGTTGAAGACCCAGAGCTGTTCTGTTCCAGACCCAGTGCTGTTTTGTTGAAGACCCAGAGCTGTTCTGTTCCAGACCCAGAGCTGTTCTGTTCCAGACCCAGAGCCATTCTGTTCCAGACCCAGAGCTGTTCTGTTGCAGACCCAGAGCTGTTCTGTTGAAGACCCAGAGATGTTCTGTTGAAGACCCAGAGCTGTTCTGTTGAAGACCCAGAGCTGTTCTGTTGCAGACCCAGAGCTGTTCTGTTCCAGACCCAGTGCTGTTCTGTTCCAGACCCAGTGCTGTTCTGTTCCAGACCCAGAGCTGTTCTGTTCCAGACCCAGAGCTGTTCTGTTCCAGACCCAGAGCTGTTCTGTTGAAGACCCAAAGCTGTTCTGTTGAAGACCCAGAGCTGTTCTGTTGCAGACCCAGAGCTGTTCTGTTGCAGACCCAGAGCTGTTCTGTTGAAGACCCAGAGCTGTTCTGTTCCAGACCCAGAGCTGTTCTGTTGCAGACCCAGAGCTGTTCTGTTCCAGACCTAGAGCTGTTCTGTTGCAGACCCAGAGCTGTTCTGTTCCAGACCCAGAGCTGTTCTGTTCCAGACCTAGAGCTGTTCTGTTCCAGACCTAGGGGCTGTTCTGTTGCAGACCCAGAGCTGTTCTGTTGAAGACCCAGAGCTGTTCTGATCCAGACCCAGTACTGTTCTGTTATGGTGGCAGGCACTGAGATTTCAGTTCCCTGCAGTCAGCCTGCCACGTCTTCACCATCCCGCCGTCCAGTGTCTCCTCAGTGGCCCCTCCGAGGAGGAGAGATGGTCCATGCTCCAGCCTTTCTCAGTGAACGACATCCTCTTTCTCCATAGGCATTTAAAGTGATGGATAAAAGGTCTATAGCCTTGTGTTTGTTTAATTAAAAAGTGTTTAGATCTGTGAGGCTACATGTTACGTGTTCTGTTCTGTTTTAATAACCTCTTGTAACTAGGGGGCACTATTTTCATTTTTGGAAAAATAACGTACCCAAAGTAAACGGGATATTTTGTCAGGACAAGATGCTAGAATATGCATATAATTGACAGCTTAGGGATAGAAAACACTCTAAAGTTTCCAAAACTGTACAAATATTGTCTGTGAGTATAACAGAACTGATATGGCAGGCGAAAGACTGAGAAAAATCCAATCCGGAAGTGACTCATGTTTTGAAAGCTCTGCGTTCCGATGCGTCCCTATTGAGTAGTGAATGGGCTATCAACCAGATTACTTTTTCTACGTATTCCCCCTTTCTACGCATTTATGTTGAAGAATACCCTAAGCGGCTACATTGTGTAAGTGGTTCTGTTTTAATGAACATGGTTTTGGAAATAAATAACAAGAGCTGTTGTGTTTTTAAGCCAGCCCTGTCGTTTAACTGTTTCATCAAGAAAGACAAAACTATTGAATAGATTTTTAGAAATGTTCATCTCAATTACACCAACCTGTTTGAATTAAAGTAATTAACCTTGTTAAACTAAATAAAAACTTAAAATAAATTAGAGGAACCCAGTGGGCAAAACCTGTTTTCTATGACGTCTTTTTCTGGTTCAATCCGGTTGAAGAAGGACGTTCTTTTAACGTATTTCTATTAACCAGAATAGTACATATTTTTCTGATCACCATACAATCAGTTGGTAGACTCTGTAGACTTGGTAGACTTTTTAGACTTGGTAGACTTGGTAGACCTGTTAGACTGGTAGACTTGTTAGACTTGGTAGACTTGTTAGACTGGTAGACTTGTTAGACTGGTAGACTTGTTAGACTGGTAGACTTGTTAGACTTGGTAGACTTGTTAGACTGGTAGACTTGTTAGACTTGGTAGACTTGTTAGACTTGGTAGACTTGTTAGACTTGGTAGACTTGTTAGACTTGGTAGACTTGGTTGATTTGGTTACGTGCTGCTGTGCGGTTTGTTGCTAACCTTACTTTCTACCTGCCAACTTTACAGTTTTTACTTTTTAATTATCGTTTATATTTTTACTTTTTCCCTCGCTCTACTTTTTTCATTCAACTTTTTCACTCCAGACGCTTTATCTGGACGTGGATCCTCAGGACCTCCACCAGCCGAAGCAGTAGTAACATTAACATGATGCCTTCTCATTCTAATACAGCAATCGCTGTACTCATAATATACAGGAGAACGATCAACTTACGGCGAGGATAGCTGTGCTACAAGCCCAGCTTCAGACGCAATCGTTAGGCAAGGGTCATTTAAGTGTAGGAAAGGATGAAACAGTGTCTGTGCCACCAGTAAGTACAGATAGTAATATAAATCCCCTCGCACAGTCCCCTCAGCCAGACAATTTTCTCAAGGCTTCTGGATGGAAATACTGTACGAATGCTGAACCGGTGTTGCTCATTCAGCTGACAGAAACTTTCAACCGATTCTCCCCATTAAGCAGCGAGTCGGAGTCAGAGGCCGAGCCTTCTCAGGTTTCTCCTCCACCTGTTACGGGGTATAAGATGCCGAAGACTCCCACCATTACCTTTGACAAATTGAAAACTCTAGTCATTGGCTACTCCATTACTCGCAGTATTAGACTTAAAACGAATCATCCAGCGATCATACACTGTTTACCAGGAGGCAGGGCTACCGACGTTAAGGCTAATCTGAAGATGGTGCTGGCTAAAGCTAAAACTGGCGAGTGTAGAGAGTATAGAGATATTGTTGTCCGCGTCGGCACCAACGATGTTAGGATGAAACAGTCAGAGATCACCAAGCGCAACATAGCTTCAGCCTGTAAATCAGCTACAAAGATGTGTCGGCATCGAATAATTGTCTCTGGATAGGGGTGAGTGTTGAGCTCTACAACAGAGTCTCACAACTCAATCGCTGGTTGAAAACGGTTTTCTGTGCCTCCCAAAAGATAGAATTCGTAGATAATTGGCCCTCTTTCTGGGAATCACCCACAAACAGGACCAAAACTGTCCTGTTGAGGAGTGATGGACTCCTTCCTAGCTGGAGGAGTGCTCTCATCTTATCTATGAAACTAGACAGGGATCTAACTCCCCTAGCTCCACAGTGAGATAGGGTGCAGGCCAGGCAGCAGGCTGTTAGCCAGCCTCCCAGTTTAGTGGAGTCTGCCACTAGCGCAGTCAGTGTAGTCAGCTCAGCTATTCCCATTGAGACTGTGTCTATGCCTTGATCTAGTTGAGCAAAACTAAACATGTCAGTGTTCGCCTTAGCAATCTCACTGGACTAAAGACCTCCTCCATTCCTGCCATTATTGAAAGAGATTGTGACACCTCACATCTCAAAATAGCGTTACGTAATGTTAGATCCCTCACTTCCAAGGCAGTTACAGTCAATGAACTAATCACTGATCATAATGTTGATGTGATTGGCCTGACTGAAACATGGCTTAAGCCTGATAAATTTACTGTGTTAAATGAGGCCTCACCTGCTGGTTACACTAGTGACCATATCCCCCGTGCATCCCAAAAAGGCAGAGGTGTTGCTAACATTTACGATAGCAAATTTCAATTTACACACAAAAACTAAGTTTTCGACTTTTGAGCTTCTAGTCATGAAATCTATGCAGCCTACTCAATCACTTTTTTACAGCTACTGTTTACTGGCCTCCTGGGCCATATACAGCGTTCCTCACTGAGTTCCCTGAATTCCTGTAGTCATGGCAGATAATATTTTTTAAAATTGGTGACTTTACTATTCACATGGAAAAGTCCATAAACCCACTCCAAAAGGCTTTCGGAGCCATCATCGACTCAGTGGGTTTTGTCCAACATGTCTCCGGACCTACTCACTGTCACAGTCATACTCTGGACCTAGTTTTGTCCCATGGAATAAATGTTGTGGATCTTAATGTTTTTATTCGTAATCCTAGACTATTGAACCACCATTTTATTAAGTTTGCAAATGCAACAAACAATCTGCTCAAACCCCAACCAAGAATCATCAAAAGTCGTGCTATAAATTCTTGGACAACCCAAAGATTCCTAGATGCCCTTCCAGACTCCCTCCGCCTACCCAAAGACGTCAGAGTACAAAAATCAGTTAACCACCTAACTGAGGAACTAAATTTAACCTTGCGGAACACCCTACATGCAGTCGCACCCCTAAAAACAAAAAACATTTGTCATAAGAAACTAGCTCCCTTGTATACAGAAAATACCCCTAGCTCTGATGCAAGCTTCCTGAAAACTGGAACGGAAATGGCACGACACCAAACTGGAAGTGTTCCGACTAGCTTGTAAAGACAGTACCGTGCAGTATGTTCTGTTATAATCTCCACCCGGCACAGCCAGAAGAGGACTGACCACCAGTCGTAGCCTGGTTCCTCTCTAGGTTTCTTCCTAGGTTCTGGTCTTTCTAGGGAGTTTTTCCTAGCCACTGTGCTTCTACACCTGCATTGCTTGCTGTTTGGGGGATTTAGGCTGGGTTTCTGTACAGCACTTTGTGACATCAGCTGATGTACGAAGGGCTTTATTAATACATTTCATTGATTGAGGTTAAATTAAAATATTAAACTTTTAATCTGCAATATATTCTTAACTTTAAAATTGATCAAGCAAAATGGCAAAAACAAATCTTCTTGTTTTGCACATCTGCATTCAGTAATTGTTTCATAATTCACAGACATTAAATTCATAGAAAGAACAGAGTACATGAAGGCCCATAGTTTTTTTTTTAAATGCATGATTAATTAGAGTGGTTTGATGGGTCAGATCTGCAGTGAATCAGCACATTGCAACTTTTTACATTCAAGGTTTTAATAAAAGACAACAACAAGAAAAGGACATTCTGAAGACACTTTGTGGACTCAACAGTTATTCCAAGGTACAAGTTGAAGAAGATTGTGACAGTTTTACCTTAGGGATGTTTTCAATGTTTTGCAACTTGTTCATATACACTAACAGTCAAAGTTTGGACACACCTACTCATTCAAGGGTTTTTCTACATTTTTTAAATATTTTCTACATTTTAGAATAGTAGTGAAGACATCAAAACTATGAAATACCACATGTGGAATCTTGTGTTTATCATAAAAAGTGTACAACTCAAATTATATGAGATTCTTCAAAGTAGCCACTGTTTGCCTTGATGACAGCTTTGCACTGATTACAATGTTTTCTAAAGTTGTAGTGATCGCTCTCTGTCTCTCCCTCTCTCTATCTCTCACACACACACACACACACACACACACACACACACACACACACACACACACACAACAACAACAAAAAACGTTAGCTAGCTGGCTACAACAGGTAAAATTAGAATTTACCATGGATAAGCCAGAGAGCCTCCCTTAAACTACCTAATGACCCAATGAACAATGTAATAATGTGGTTAATGTGTTGCTTTTTTATACACTGGAATTATAACCCCTACCTGTTAGTACTTGTTATATTCTGGAGTTCAGCCCAACCTGAGCTACTCCTGCAGGATGATGATGGGAGACACTGGAAAATCAACATGTGCAGATAGGAGTCAGTTCATTGTGTGTTTTTGTCTATTTTAATCTGTCAATCTCGTGCTCAGTTATTTCAGTTTACAATGAGCACTGTGTAGGGAATTGGTGTATCTGTGTATTAACTTAGTTGAGGTTGATCACAGGTAAGAATGGAATAAGAAATAATATTTGATGCATTTTTACATAAATGGCAAGACGTAGGAGTTGATGTTTATTGGCTTTGAAGAATGGATAAGCCAGAGAGCCTCCCTTAAACTACCTAATGACCCAAAGAACAATGTAATAATATGGTTAATGTGTTGCTTTGTATACACTGGAAGTATAACCCCTACCTTGACAGATGGTAAGGGGTCCTGTTAGTACAGTGGCTATTATATTCTGGAGTGAATTCCAACTCAACTGTAAGGAACTGAATTAATCACACTTTCACGGGTCATGCAGACATTAGGCATTCATTCAAATCAAATGCTATTGGTCACATACACATATTCAGTAGATGTTGTTGGTCACATACACATATTCAGTAGATGTTGTTGGTCACATACACATATTCAGCAGATGTTATTTTGGGTGTAGCGAAATACTTGTGTTCCCAGCTCCAACAGTGCAGTAATATCTAAATAGTCTCACTTTGAGCTGGGAGGCCATTCAGTTGTAAGCTGTGTATTGGATGGACTTGTTGCCAACTTAATCATTTTTCTTTTTTTTTTTTTACGCGTTCAGCCGTTCAACGAGGTGTTAGTAAGGATTCCAGTCGCCCCCCTCCGGTTCATTTAAGGCCTTTATCACCCTTCATACGTGTGTTTGTGTGTGTTGTTTTGGTGTTAGAAAGATCTTTGTTGTTGTGTTTCTGTGCTGCCATAGTAACGATGTCTAGCAATGACTGATGTGCGTGTGGAATGATAACTCACAGAGTAGCCAGGAAAAACATACTTTCACGATTTCACTACTATCATCAAAATCAATCAATCACAGCACATTTTTGGTGTCAGTCAGTAGTTTTTACCTAATAAAGTAGAAACATGTTGAAAAGTTATGTTAAAAATGTGTTTTTATTTATTCCTGAAACATAAATTGTAAATGCTACTGTTGTTCCTTTTTAATCTATAGCTGAGTGTCAAAATAAAATTATAATAATATTCTGAAATAAGACGTGATATGTTGAAGACCATCACTCCCTGCACACTTGTGTTCAGATAACTTGTGTTTTGCTAAATGAGTACCTTATGAACTGCACAAGCACCAAAATGTACCAAGCGATCACTCCAGACTGAACTGTTTACTCTCTTCTGTCGACGGATGAGAACCTGTTGTATGCATTTACAGTTTTTCCCCAATTGTTTACACACTAAAACTGGAACTGAAACGTAATCACCGAAACCTGGAACTCATGAACCCAAATCCCCGAACCAAGTCTGCAAAATTGCAAGCACAATTCCTGCTTTACACTCAGTTTTCAATTCTATATCACACATTTTGCAAAACACTGTTCTCTAAATTAGGCACAACATTCACAAGTAAAATATATTTTTGGTCCCTTTGGAAAGCAACACCAATCACAATGTCAAGCTCTATACACCAACTGGCCACACCCACTCCTCACAGGTGTAAACACTAGTTGCTGCATTGTTCACTTAGAAATCAGAGCTTCAGCACTATAACAGGCCACAGATGAGCTCTTCTGTTTTGGACGAAAATGGAAGTCAATGGTGAGGCAAGAGCTAGAGGTGAAGGAGTGAGAGGAAGAGGAGGATGAGGACGAGGAAGGACAGTTGTGTCAGATGAGATCAGGGCCTTATTGGTTGACCATGTTTTCAACCATGGATTGAGTATGAGGGAGGCTGGACAGAGAGTTCAGCCCAACCTGAGCTGTTACATGGTTGCATCTATTCTCCGTACATTCAGAAATGACAACCGGTACGTTACCTACCATCTACTCTATGCTCGTTATGTATGTATACTACAGTCCAACACATCAGTAGGTCTATGTTACTCAGTGATTGTTGGCCAATGTTACAGTAATGTCATTTCATATTGAAAGAAAATAGATTATTTTAGCTTACTGTAACCAATCATATTTGTGGATCTTCTTCAGAACTGAGAGACGGCCAGGCCATGGTGGAAGACACCAGCTGTTCACACCAGAACAGACCGGCTAGTGTGAACATGGTGGTGGCAAACAATACCAATAGACAACAAGAAATCCAGAACCATATAATTGCAGACAACACAATATTCAATAACATTCACCAGGTGGGCTTGTCTACATTGGACCGTGATTTACAGCACAAGCGAATCCGGATGAAACAGGTCCACAGGGCGCCATTGAAGCGAAACTCAGAGAGGGTTAAAGAACAGCGATATGAATATGTGCTAGTAGGTACTATACTGTGAGTTTACTATCATATAAGCACTGTATAGACACATTACAGTAGTGTGATCCAGTGTCTTGTGCCTCACCATTTTGACTGCTCTAGGTCTATGTCACATATTGTCTTGCTGTCTGTTTCAGAGAATCTTGGAGCTGGATGCCTCTGCATTTCAGCACGTTTATATTTACATTGATGAGGCTGGCTTCAACCTAGCCAAAAGAAGGGGATGGGGACAGAACATTATTGTGTCATTGTGAATGTCCCTGGACGGTGTGGAGGGAATATCACCATGTGTGCAGGAGTTAGCCACCATGCCAACCTTGGTCCCTACAACACCGCCCTTCTCGTCACATCCCTGGACTACACTACAGCAGAGGGTTGGACCAGAGCAGCCCAGGGATGTTGTCGTCTGGGACAACGTGAGTTTCCACCGGGCTGCTCTGGTCCTCAACTGGTTCATCGACCACCCACAATGTATTGTTCTATACCTCCCACCATACTCCCCATTCCTAAACCCAGTTGAAGAGTTTTTTCAGCATGGCGATGGAAGGTGTATGACCGCCATCCCCTCGCACGCTGTCACGTTCTGACCTTTATTTCGTCTTTATTTAGTATGGTCAGGGCGTGAGTTGAGGTGGGCAGTCTATGTTTTGTGTTTCTATGTTTGGTTTCTGTTTCGTCCTAGTATGATTCTCAATCAGAGGCAGGTGTCGTTAGTTGTCTCTGATTGAGAATCATAATTAGGTAGCCTGGGTTTCACTGTTGGTTGGTGGGTGTTTGTTTCCGTGTCTGTGTCTGTCACCACACGGGACTGTTTCGGTTTGGGTTCTCGTTCATGTTCACATTTATTGTTTTGTATTTCTTAGTGTTCAGTTTATGTTTTATAATAAACGATATGGACACTTACCACGCTGCGTTTTGGTCCCTGCTACACCTCTTCAGACGAAAAGGAGGAAATCTGCCATTACACACACCTGTCTCTTCTCCAGGCAATGGAAGATGCATGTGGTGAAGTTGATGTGGGGGCTTTCGGGGGCTGGATCCATCACTCCAGAAGGTTCTTTCCCTGCTGTTTAGCCAGGGAGAACATCACCTGTGATGTAGATGAGGTGCTGTGGCCAGGGAGAACATCACCTGTGATGTAGATGAGATGCTGTGGCCAGGGAGAACATCACCTGTGATGTAGATGAGGTGCTGTGGCCAGGGAGAACATCACCTGTGATGTAGATGAGGTGCTGTGGCCAGGGAGAACATCACCTGTGATGTAGATGAGGTGCTGTGGCCAGACCCAAATAGGAGGCAGGATGCAGCCTAATGTCTTTTCTTACAGTCTGAATGTGTTTTTGTCTTTTTGTGTTTAGAGTTTTGAAAGAATGAGCCCCTTTCATTTTTTATTTTTCTACCTAAAAAGGGTTTGGAAAGTCTTACAAAACACAAGTGTTCAAAAATACTGCAGTTTGGAAATAAATGACAATGTTTTTGTTAATGTATTGCGTGTGTGTGTTTCTTTATGTATATTTGAGTAGGTATACATTACTGTAACAATCTTTTATAACTGGCTACAGTGTAACACTGAAAATGCAAAAGGCATAAACCTACTGATGGGATATTCACAGTAGTGTTGAGCACATCAGTGTGTTGGTTGGTAGACAGACCTATTCATAGTGTTTAGTGTTGATCACATCAGTGTGTTGGTTAGTAGACAGATCTATTCATAGTGTTTAGTGTTGATCACATCAGTGTGTTGTTGGTTGGTAGACAGACCTATTCATAGTGTTGAGCACATCAGTGTGATGTTGGTTGGTAGACAGATCTATTCATAGTGTTTAGTGTTGATCACATCAGTGTGATGTTGGTTGGTAGACAGATCTATTCATAGTGTTTGTTTGATCACATCAGTGTGATCAGATCTATTCAGTGTGATCACATCAGTGTGATGTTGGTTGGTAGACAGATCTATTCATAGTGTTTAGTGTTGATCACATCAGTGTGTTGTTGGTTGGTAGACAGACCTATTCATAGTGTTGAGCACATCAGTGTGATGTTGGTTGGTAGACAGACCTATTCATAGTGTTGAGCACATCAGTGTGATGTTGGTTGGTAGACAGATCTATTCATAGTGTTTAGTGTTGATCACATCAGTGTGTTGTTGGTTGGTAGACAGATCTATTCATAGTGTTGAGCACATCAGTGTGATGTTGGTTGGTAGACAGATCTATTCATAGTGTTTAGTGTTGATCACATCAGTGTGATGTTGGTTGGTAGACAGATCTATTCATAGTGTTTAGTGTTGAGCACATCAGTGTGTTGGTTGGTAGACAGATCTATTCATAGTGTTGAGCACATCAGTGTGATGTTGGTTGGTAGACAGATCTATTCATAGTGTTTAGTGTTGATCACATCAGTGTGTTGTTGGTTGGTAGACAGACCTATTCATAGTGTTGAGCACATCAGTGTGATGTTGGTTGGTAGACAGATCTATTCATAGTGTTTAGTGTTGATCACATCAGTGTGTTGGTTAGTAGACAGATCTATTCATAGTGTTGAGCACATCAGTGTGTTGGTTAGTAGACAGATCTATTCATAGTGTTTAGTGTTGAGCACATCAGTGTGTTGGTTAGTAGACAGATCTATTCATAGTGTTGAGCACATCAGTGTGTTGATTGGTAGACAGATCTATTCATAGTGTTTAGTGTTGAGCACATCAGTGTGTTGGTTAGTAGACAGATCTATTCATAGTGAGTGTTGAGCACATCAGTGTGTTGGTTAGTAGACAGATCTATTTAGTGTTGAGCACATCAGTGTGTTGGTTGGTAGACAGATCTATTCATAGTGTTTAGTGTTGAGCACATCAGTGTGTTGGTTGGTAGACAGACCTATTCATAGTGTTTAGTGTTGATCACATCAGTGTGTTGGTTAGTAGACAGATCTATTCATAGTGTTTAGTGTTGATCACATCAGTGTGTTGTTGGTTGTTAGACAGATCTATTCATAGTGTTTAGTGTTGAGCACATCAGTGTGCTGTTGGTTAGTAGGCAGATCTATTCATAGTGTTTAGTGTTGAGCACATCAGTGTGTTGGTTAGTAGACAGATCTATTCATAGTGTTGAGCACATCAGTGTGTTGATTGGTAGACAGATCTATTCATAGTGTTCCGTGTTGAGCACATTAGTGTGTTGTTGGTTGGCAGATCTAATCATATGACGTGTGTGTCATTTTTATGCAAAAAAAAAAACACATTTTGGAAAGAGAAACAGTTTTGAATGGAGTGTTTGCTTTTGCTAGAGATTTGTAGAGTTTAGCATTTTGTGTTTTCTTTTTAGAGTTTTGGGGAAAAAAGGGCCCAAAAGATTCAGAAAACATGTGTAAACAATTGAGGAAAACTGTCAACGACTTGTATCTCTGTCAGAAAATGATTTTGGCCAATATTGTAAAAAGAAAAAGAAATGGGAGAAGATCCCAATGGCCTGAAAATGACAGCTGTGTTCTAAATCACAATCGAGGCTGTGAGAAAAACACGGGTACGTAACTAAAGATATTCATGTGTTTCAAGCAACAGATTTTGTGAGATTTTGATGACTGTAAACTTTAATACAAGCATCACTTATCTGAGGTTAAAAGGGATGTGTTTCCTGTAATTCTTGTGCCGTGAAAATGTTAGTCTGTATCATTTAGTAACATATGATAGTATACTGCATGGAGTATGCTCACACAATGTCATCAACACTATTTCTTCCTACTTTAATAACTTTTCATGTTCAAAATAGTGCACTCTCCCCAAACAATAGCATGGTATTATTTCACTGTAATAGCTACTGTAAATTGGACAGTGCAGTTAGATTATAAAGAATTTAAGCTTTCTGCCAATGTCAGATATGTCTATGTCCTGAGAAATGTTCTTGTTATTTACATCCTCATGCTAATCGCATTAGCCTACGTTAGCTCAACCGTCCTCTGGATTGGACACTGATTCCGAAGAAGTTAAGAGAGAGTTTAAAAAATGCTCCTAAACACAGTTTAACCAGGCGCTCCAGATTAGAGCTTCCATAGGGCCTGTGCTGCAGGCTGAACACTCTAGACTAGAGCTTCCATAGGGCCTGTGCAGCAGGGTGAACACTCTAGACTAGAGCTTCCATAGGGCCTGTGCAGCAGGGTGAACACTCTAGACTAGAGCTTCTATAGGGCCTGTGTAGCAGGCTGAACGCTTGATGTCTCTACACAGAACGTCTCTGAGTGCAGATAAAACACATAGTGTGACCACAAACACTCCATCTGTCAACCATAACCATTTACCGATGGAGGAGAGGAACGGAGAGGAAAGAAGGGTCAGTGGTATCTTTGGGACGTCCCAGCCCCTACCCTAACCTTTACCTAACTATAACCATAACCTTAACCATTTATAATGTCAACTTCAATGGGGTAGGGACGTCCCAACGGACCGGAGAGGAGGAGAAGAGAGGAGGAGGAGGAGAGGAGAGGAGAGGAGAGAGGAGAGGAGAGGAGAGGAGAGGAGAGGAGAGGAGAGGAGAGGAGAGGAGAGGAGAGGAGAGGAGAGGAGAGGAGAGGAAGGGAAGGGAGGAGAGAGCAGAGGGGAGGAGGGGAAAGGAGGAGAGGGGAGAGGAGAGGAAATGAGGAGAGGAGGCAAGAGGAGAGGAGTGGAGAGGAAAGGATGAGAGGAGGGGAAAAGAGAGGAAAGGAGGCATTGAAAGTTTTTCAATTCTACAACACTGAATGCTTCATGACAACATGACCTGACCTGAGATGGAGGATTCTTTCTTAGAGGATTCTTGCCATATACTGCACTGGGTTTTGTGTGTGTGCCCAGTGTGATGGCTTACCGCTCATTGTACTGGGCAACCTCAACTTCCCGCCTTCGATTAATTTCTTTCCACCTCTTTATTTCCCCTCCTTGCCTCTTTTGACCTCACCCATTTCCAGTCCCCTCCCAATCAGAAGGCAATTGGCTTGACCTCACCCATTTCCAGTCCCCTCCCAATCAGAAGGCAATGTGCTTGACCTCACCCATTTCCAGTCCCCTCCCAATCAGAAAGCAATGTGCTTGAACTCATCTTTACTAGACAGTGTTCTACAACTAATCTCACTGCAACCCCCCTCCAGGTCTCTGATCATTCCTTTTTCTCAATTTCTGTCTCCCACTCCTCCAACCCAAGCCACTCAGCCCTCCCTAGCCACTCAGCCCTCTCTAGCCACTCAGCCCTCTCTAGCCACTCAGCCGCCGTCCCTAGCCACTCAGCCCTCCCTACCCACTCAGCCATCCCTACCCACTCAGCCCTCTCTAGCCACTCAGCCCTTCCAACCACTCAGCCAACTACCCACTCAGCCCTCCCTACACACTCAGCCCTGCCTAGCCACTCAGCCCTCCCTAGCCACTCAGCCCTCCCTAGCCACTCAGCCCTCCCTACCCACTCAGCCCTCCCTACCCAGAAGGCACAGACTCTCTCCCTCTTCTTTTATCCTATCATCTCTCCCTTCTGCTGAATCCTTCTCCCCCAGTCTCCTGATTCTGCCTCTTCAACCTTACCCTCCTCCGTTTCCACATCCTATGACTCGCCCTGTCCCCTTTCCTCCAGGGCCGGCTCGGCCCTCCCCTCCTGTTCCGTGGCTGAGTGACTCATTCTGAGCTTACAGAACAGAGTTGGGGGCAGCTGAGCGAAAATGAATGAATATTAAACTTCTGGAGGACCTATCATCCTTCCACTCCCTCCTCTCTACCTTATCTTCCTCTGTATCTGTTACTAAAGCCACTTCTGTCACTCTAAATGTCAAACTTCTACATCTAACCCTAGGAAACTCTTTCCACCATCTCCTCTCTCCTTACCCACAACCCCTCCCCCGGCCCTCCTCCCTCTGCAGACAACATTGTCAACCACTTTGAAAACAAGGTTACTGACATGCACTCTTCATTCACTGAGGCTATTGAGTCCACTGGTCCCACTCACAAAGAACTACCCTACGCCTTGATCTCTTTCTCCCCTCTCTCTCCAGATGAAATGATCCGATTAGTGAGGTTGGGTCGCCCCACAACCTCTCGACCCATCCCCTTTCTCCTTTCTCTAGACCACCTCTGAAGACCTTCTCCAATTCCTGACTTCCCTCATCAACTCATCCCTGAATACTCATCCTCTCTATCTTCAAAACGTCCAGAGTCGCTCCCCTCCTCAAGAAACCAACACTCGACCCCTCTGATGTCAATACCTACAGACCGGTATTCCTTCTTTCTGTTCTTTCCAAAACACTTGAGCTGGCCATCTCTGAGCGACTCTCTCGCTATCTCTCTCAGAACAATCTTCTTGACCCTAACCAGTCAGGCTTCAACCGGAAGTGCTCTCCTCTGTGTCACTGAGGCTCTCCACACTGCCAAAGCTGTCTCTCTCTCCTCTGTTCTCATCCTCCTAGTTCTATCTGCTGCCTTTGACAGCGTGAACCATAAGATCGTGCAATCCACAATCTCAGTGCTGGGCATCCCAGGCTCTCCACCCTCTCAGTACTGTGCGTTCCAGACTCTGCACACTCTTGGGTTGCATCCTACCTGGTAGGTTGCTCCTACAGGTGATGTGGAGATGATCTGTGTCTGCAGCACCTACTCTCACTATTGGTGTCCCCCAGCGCTCAGTTCTAGGCCCTCTCCTCTTCTCTCTGTACACCAAGTCACTCAGCACTATCATATCCTCACATGGTCTCTCTTATCATTGCTATGCGAATGACACTCAACTACTTTTCTCCTCCCCCCCTTCTGACACGCAGGTGGTGACACACATCTCTTCGTGCCTGGCAGATATCTCAGCTTGGATGTTGGCCCACCACCTCAAGCTCAACCTCAACAAGACAGAGCTGGCGTGATCCTGGACAACACCCTGTTGTTCTCTGCAAACATGAAAGCAGTGACTCACTCTGCAACATCTGTAGAGTAC
Organism: Oncorhynchus tshawytscha; assembly: GCF_018296145.1. Taxonomy (NCBI): domain Eukaryota; kingdom Metazoa; phylum Chordata; class Actinopteri; order Salmoniformes; family Salmonidae; genus Oncorhynchus; species Oncorhynchus tshawytscha. The sequence goes on along the minus strand of NC_056439.1, from coordinate 50,074,334 downwards.
CACCGTGCCTCACAGAGGAAGCAGCGCATATCCTATGACTAAGATATGTGCTTGTTCCACCTCTCTACAGCATCTTAAGATGAATGCACTTGCTGTAAGTCGTTCTGGATAAGAGCATCTGGTTAATGATTAAACTGTAAGAGTGTGTGTGTGTGTGTGTGTGTGTGTGTGTGTGTGTGTGTGTGTGTGTGTGTGTGTGTGTGTGTGTGTGTGTGTGTGTGTGTGTTGTCTACTTGAATACAGGGGCATGTGCTTGCATGCACATATCTGGACATAACCAACAGATTATAAATCATGAATGTTTCGGATGTTGAAATGTCTCCACAAACAGAAAGGAGAGGGGGAGAGGAGAGGAGGAGAGGACAGGATAAGAGAGGAGGACAGGATAAGAGAGGAGGGGAGGAGAGAGTGCAGAGGAGGGTTGGGGAGGGGAGGACAGGGGAGGAGTGGAGGAGAGAGGAGAAGGGAGGGATGGGGAGGGGAGATAAGGAGAGATTAGGTGAAAATCCAAAACCAACAGTCACTTACAGTGGCTTGTGAAAGTATTCACTCCCCTTGGCATTTTTCCTGTTTTGTTGCCTTACATCCTGGAATTGAAATAGATGTTTGGGGGGGTTGTATCATTTGATTTACACAACATGCCTTCCACTTTGAAGATGCAAAACATTTTTTACTGTGAAACAAACAAGAAATAAGATAAATAAACTGAAAACTTGAGTGTGCGTAACTATTCACCCCCCCCCCAAAGTCAATACTTGTCACGCCCTGGCCATAGAGAGGATTTTATTCTCTATTTTGGTTAGGCCAGGGTGTGATTTGGGTGGGTATTCTATGTTCTTTTTTCTATGTTTTTGTATTTCTTTGTTTTTGGTCGGGTATGGTTCTCAATCAGGGACAGCTGTCTATCGTTGTCTCTGATTGGGAACCATACTTAGGTAGCTCTTGCCCACATGGGTTTTGTGGGTAGTTGTTTTCTGTTTTGTTAGTTTCCTTATAGAACTGTTCGTTTTCCTCTTTGTTGTTTTTTATTCTAGTGTTCTGATTTTAATAAAAATATCATGAACACGTCTCACGCTGCGACTTGGTCCAGTCATTCACAGGAAGAGGATCGTTACAATGCTTTGCAGCAATTACATCTGCAAGTCTCTTGGGGTACGTCTCTATAAGCTTGGCACATCTAGCCACTGGGATTTTTGCCCATTCTTAAAGGCAAAACTTCTCCGGCTCTTTCAAGTTGGATGGGTTCCACTGGTGTACAGCCATCTTTAAGTCATACCACACATTCTCAATTGGATTGAGGTCTGGGCTTTGACTCTGCCATTCCAAGACATTTAAATGTTTCCCCTTAAACCACTTGAGTGTTGCTTTAGCAGTATGCTTAGGTTTATTTCCCTGCTGGAAGGTGAACCTCCGCCCCAATCTCAAATCTCTGGAAGACAGGTTTCCCTCAAGAATTTCCCTGTATTTAGCGCCATCCATCAGTCCTTCAATTCCTACCAGTTTCCCAGTCCCTGCTGATGGAAACACATTGGGGATGGTGTTCTCGGGGCAATGGGAGGTGTTGGGTTTGCGTCAGACATAGTGTTCCCCTTGATGGCCAAAAAGCTAAATTTTAGTCTCATCTGACCAGAGTACCTTCTTCAATATGTTTGGGGAGTCTCCCACATTCATTTTGGCGAACACCAAACGTGTTTCCTTATTTTTTTCTTTCTCTTTACAACATGGCCAATTTTTCAATTTGAATTTTTGCCATCTAGTGGGATCCGCCCTCTCCTAACTCTCTACGTCCCTCTACGTCTCTCTACGTCTCTCTCATATTTCAATAGGAGCTAGGTAGGACAACCACATATCTCAGTTATAGGACCTGCGCTGCTTCTTGTGTGAGGCAAGGTGGTATGTTGTAGAGCATAAACGTGCAGGAGAGAGTCATTGCTTTCATGTTTGCAGAGAACGACAGGGTGTTGTCCAGGGTCACGCCAGCTCTGTCATGTCGAGGTTGAGCTTGAGGTGGTGGGCACACATCCAAGCTGAGATATCTGCTAGGCACAGAGATGTGTGTCACCACCTGGGTGTCCAAAGGGGGAAGGAGAAAAGTAGTTGAGTGTCATCCGTTTTCGAATCTAGTACTGAATTAACAGTGAAGACCTCTCTGCAACATATGTGTGTCTACATAAAATGATGTATTAATAACGTCTGTGGGATGTGTGGGCCTCTAACTGTCTAGTGATGGCATAACAGACAACACATTTCTGGGAAAATATCAAGGAAAGCACTACCCTCTGTCTTTCTTATTGTGTACGAGATATTGCCCATAGCCATTGGACTCTTGTCAAAAGTAGTGCACTATATAGGCCCTATATAGGGAATAGGGTGACATTTCCTGTCAGTAGGGTTGAAGTTGGTGTGAGTTGTGTTGAGGAGCAGAGTTGGTGTCTATTCTGTTACTTTTTGGTAAGCAATGTTCTGTTCTGTTCTGTTCTGTTCTGTTCTGTTCTGTTCTTTTGTGTTGTGATGTATTCTGTTGGGTTGTGTTCTGTTCAGATGTGTTGTGTTGTGATTTGTTCTGTTGGGTTGTGTTCTGTTCTGATGTGTTGTGTTGTGATTTGTTCTGTTGGGTTGTGTTCTGTTCTGATGTGTTGTGTTGTGATTTGTTCTGTTGGGTTGTGTTCTGTTCTGATGTGTTGTGTTGTGATTTGTTCTGTTGGGTTGTGTTCTGTTCTGATGTGTTGTGTTGTGATTTGTTCTGTTGGGTTGTGTTCTGTTCTGATGTGTTGTGATGTGTTGTGATTTGTTATTTTGGGTTGTGTTCTGTTCTGATGTGATGTGTTGTGTTGTGTTCTGTTGCGTTGTGGTGTGTTGTGGTTTGTTGTGGTGTGTTGTGTTTTTATCTGTTGTGGTGTGTTGTGGTGTGTGGTGTGTTGTGTTGTGTTGTGGTGTGTTGTGGTGTGTTGTGGTCCACAGCCGCAGCACAGCTGAGGAGTAGAGTGAAACTAGCTGCTTCTGATTACTCATAAACACACACACACAGACACACACAACCATCTTTGTTGAAAGCAGATTTTTTTTTTTAAAGAGCAACTGATCTCATGCGGAAATCAAAATTCCACACATGTATATGTATTTGCCTTTAAAAGCATACTTACTGCACACACACACACACACACACACACACACACACACACACACACACACACACACACACACACACACACACACACACACACACACACACACACACACACACACACACACACACACACACACACACATACATTAGTATCAATCTACCGGCATAAACACACCAGCCATGAGACAGAACATTTATTCAGCAGGACATTAGCTGGTCTATTTTGGTGGTGGTCTGAGGGGGTAAATGAGGAGAGGCTGTCATGTGGTCAGTGATGGAGTGCTGCTCCACAATGAAAGACAGAAGGGACAATGGAACAAGGAGATGGAGTTTGGAGGGGTTGTGTTTTTAATAATCAACATGATGGTAGAGGGGATATAGGAATGAAAGCAACAAATATCATTCCAACACTGACACACACACACACACACACACACAAACACGCAAACATTTGCACATGTAATGGAGGTGGATAAGTGTACCACGATCGCGTGGTGAGTAACCTTACTTGAGTTAGTGATATTAGTATCAGAACCAGTCAGTCAGTCAGGGATATTAGTATCAGAACCAGTCAGTCAGTGATATTAGTATCAGAACCAGTCAGTCAGTGGTATTAGTATCAGAACCAGTCAGTCAGTGGAATTAGTATCAGAACCAAAATAAAACTAGAATTACAGTACAGAAATCAATACAATATGTTACTGTAGACTCACGGAAACAAAAGTAATTACTGTAAAATTACAGTGCAATAGTAAACAAAGATAGTATGGTAAAGGGTTGTAAGGGGTGGGGTGGATGGTTTATGGATCCCGCCTTCTCTAAGGGTTTGGCAACATCACCTCATCCACATCACAAGCCATGTCATCCCTGGCTAGGCAATGTGGAAAATATTGCCGTGCCATTAACCAACCCTGGACTGACCCAATTGCTTGCAGAAAAGGCCTGTGGTTGGCGGTAATACACTTTCCAACGCCAAGCCGAAAAATAATTCCTCAGTCGGATTGAGAAATGGGGAATAAAGGGGACAAGTACACAACAGTGAAGTTATTCTGGTTGGTGAACCAGTCAGTCAGTGTGGTTGGTGAACCAGTCAGTCAGTGTGGTTGGTGAACCTGTCAGTCAGTGTGGTTGGTGAACCAGTGGTTGGTGAACCAGCAGTTGGTGAACAAGTCAGTCAGTGTGGTTGGTGAACCAGTGGTTGGTGAACCAGCGGTTGGTGAACCAGTCAGTCAGTGTGGTTGGTGAACCAGTGGTTGGTGAACCAGCGGTTGGTGAACCAGTCAGTCAGTGTGGTTGGTGAACAAGTGGTTGGTGAACCAGCGGTTGGTGAACCAGCGGTTGGTGAACAAGTCAGTCAGTGTGGTTGGTGAACCAGTGGTTGGTGAACCAGCGGTTGGTGAACCAGTCAGTCAGTGTGGTTGGTGAACCAGTGGTTGGTGAACCAAATCAAATCAAATTTTATTTGTCACATACACATGGTTAGCAGATGTTAATGCGAGTGTAGCGAAATGCTTGTGCTTCTAGTTCCGACAGTGCAGTAATAACCAACAAGTAATCTAACTAACAATTCCAAAACTACTGTCTTATACACAGTGTAAGGGGATAAAGAATATGTACATAAGGATATATGAATGAGTGATGGTACAGAGCAGCATAGGCAAGATACAGTAGATGATATCGAGTACAGTATATACATATGAGATGAGTATGTAAACAAAGTGGCATAGTTAAAGTGGCTAGTGATACATGTATTACATAAGGATGCAGTCGATGATATAGAGTACAGTATATACGTATGCATATGAGATGAATAATGTAGGGTAAGTAACATTATATAAGGTAGCATTGTTTAAAGTGGCTAGTGATATATTTACATCATTTCCCATCAATTCCCATTATTAAAGTGGCTGGAGTTGAGTCAGTGTCAGTGTCAGTGTGTTGGCAGCTGCCACTCAATGTTAGTGGTGGCTGTTTAACAGTCTGATGGCCTTGAGAGAAGCTGTTTTTCAGTCTCTCGGTCCCAGCTTTGATGCACCTGTACTGACCTCGCCTTCTGGATGATAGCGGGGTGAACAGGCAGTGGCTCGGGTAGTTGATGTCCTTGATGATCTTTATGGCCTTCCTGTAACATCGGGTGGTGTAGGTGTCCTGGAGGGAAGGTAGTTTGCCCCCGGTGATGCGTTGTGCAGACCTCACTACCCTCTGGAGAGCCTTACGGTTGAGGGCGGAGCAATTGCCGTACCAGGCGGTGATACAGCCCGCCAGGATGCTCTCGATTGTGCATCTGTAGAAGTTTGTGAGTGCTTTTGGTGACAAGCCGAATTTCTTCAGCCTCCTGAGGTTGAAGAGGCGCTGCTGCGCCTTCTTCACGATGCTGTCTGTGTGAGTGGACCAATTCAGTTTGTCTGTGATGTGTATGCCGAGGAACTTAAAACTTCGTGGGTGAACAGTCGTGGGTGAACAGGGAGTACAGGAGAGGGCTCAGAACGCACCCTTGTGGGGCCCCAGTGTTGAGGATCAGCGGGGAGGAGATGTTGTTGCCTACCCTCACCACCTGGGGCGGCCCGTCAGGAAGTCCAGTACCCAGTTGCACAGGGCGGGGTCGAGACCCAGGGTCTCGAGCTTGATGACGAGCTTGGAGGGTACTATGGTGTTGAATGCCGAGCTGTAGTCGATGAACAGCATTCTCACATAGGTATTCCTCTTGTCCAGATGGGTTAGGGCAGTGTGCAGTGTGGTTGAGATTGCATCGTCTGTGGACCTATTTGGGCGGTAAGCAAATTGGAGTGGGTCTAGGGTGTCAGGTAGGGTGGAGGTGATATGGTCCTTGACTAGTCTCTCAAAGCACTTCATGATGACAGAAGTGAGTGCTACGGGGCGGTAGTCGTTTAGCTCATGTTACCTTAGCTTTCTTGGGAACAGGAACAATGGTGGCCCTCTTGAAGCATGTGGGAACAGCAGACTGGTATAGGGATTGATTGAATATGTCCGTAAACACACTGGCCAGCTGGTCTGCGCATGCTCTGAGGGCGCGGCTGGGGATGCCGTCTGGGCCTGCAGCCTTGCGAGGGTTAACACGTTTAAATGTCTTACTCACCTCGGCTGCAGTGAAGTAGAGACGTCATGTTTTCATTGCAGGCCGTGTCAGTGGCACTGTATTGTCCTCAAAGCGGGCAAAAAAGTTATTTAGTCTGCCTGGGAGCAAGACATCCTGGTCCGTGACTGGGCTGGATTTCTTCCTGTAGTCCGTGATTGACTGTAGACCCTGCCACATGCCTCTTGTGTCTGAGCCGTTGAATTGAGATTCTACTTTGTCTCTGTACTGACGCTTAGCTTGTTTGATAGCCTTGCGGAGGGAATAGCTGCACTGTTTGTATTCAGTCATGTTACCAGACACCTTGCCCTGATTAAAAGCGGTGGTTCGTGCTTTCAGTTTCACGCGAATGCTGCCATCAATCCACGGTTTCTGGTTAGGGAATGTTTTAATCGTTGCTATGGGAACGACATCTTCAACGCACGTTCTAATGAACTCGCACACCGAATCAGCGTATTCGTCAATATTGTTATCTGACGCAATACGAAACATCTCCCAGTCCACGTGATGGAAGCAGTCTTGGAGTGTGGAGTCATCTTGGTCAGACCAGCGTTGGACAGACCTCAGCGTGGGAGCCTCTTGTTTTAGTTTCTGTCTGTAGGCAGGGATCAACAAAATGGAGTCGTGGTCAGCTTTTCCGAAAGGGGGGCGGGGCAGGGCCTTATATGTGTCGCGGAAGTTAGAGTAACAATGATCCAAGGCCTTTCCACCCCTGGTTGCGCAATCGATATGCTGATAAAATTTAGGGAGTCTTGTTTTCAGATTAGCCTTGTTAAAATCCCCAGCTACAATGAATGCAGCCTCCGGATATATGGTTTCCAGTTTGCAGAGAGTTAAATAAAGTTCGTTCAGAGCCATCGATGTGTCTGCTTGGGGGTATATACGGCTGTGATTATAATCGAAGAGAATTCTCTTGGTAGATAATGCGGTCTACATTTGATTGTGAGGAATTCTAAATCAGGTGAAAAGGAGGATTTGAGTTCCTGTATGTTTCTTTCATCACACCATGTCACGTTAGCCATAAGGCATACACCCCCGCCCCTCTTCACCAGCGGTTGGTGAACAAGTCAGTCAGTGTGGTTGGTGAACCAGCGGTTGGTGAACCAGTCAGTCAGTGAAATGAGTCTCGGAACCAGTCAGTCAGTCAGTGGTATTAGTATCAGAACCAGTCAGTCAGTCAGCAACTGTGAAGTTATTGTGGTTGGTGAACCAGTGGTTGGTGAACCAGTCAGTCAGTGGAATTAGTATACGAACCAGTCAGTCAGTCAGTCAGTTGTATTAGTATCAGAACCAGTCAGTCAGTGGTATTAGTATCAGAACCAGTCAGTCAGTGGTATTAGTATCAGAACCAGTCAGTCAGTCAGTAACTGTGTGGGGCGGCAGGGTAGCCTAGTGGTTAGAGCGTTGGACTAGTAACCGGAAGGTTGCAACTTCAAACCCCCGAGCTGACAAGATACAAATCTGTCGTTCTGCCCCTGAACTGGCAGTTAACCCACTGTTCCTAGTCCGTCATTGAAAATAAGAATTTGTTCTTAACTGACTTGCCTAGTTAAATAAAGGTAAAAAATTTAAATTAAATTGTGGTTGGTGAACCAGTCCCTGACCAGAGCAGCCTGGTGGAAACTAACATTATCCCAGACAACAAACCTGGGCTGCTCTGGTCTGTCCTGTACAACTGCATTATGTAGTGCATCCAAAACTATGATAATGTTTGCAGTATTGTAGGGACTGAGGGTGCCATGGTGATGGAGAACTCCTTGCAGACTAATGGCAGCACACAAGGTGATATTTCTCCGACGCTGCCCAGGGACATTCACAACGGCTCCTTGTCCTATAACATGTCGGCCCCGACGCCTGGTTTTAGATTGAATCAAACTTCATCAATGAAAATGAACTCATGAGGCTGTGCAGCTTCATCAAAGTGCACGACTCTCTGTAACAGAAAATACACACAGTACCGTGAATACGGTGTAACTCAAAACACATGACTACAATGTCGACATTTTCACACAACAATGGGGGTGGGGGGGTGGGTTGGGTCAGATACATTCAGTCAAAACTACAAGCAGGTGCATCCACAGACATTTTCCTCCAAAACAGAAGAGCTCATCTGTGGCCTGTTAAAGTGCTGAAGCTCTGATTTCTAAGTGAACAATGCAGCAACTAGTGTTTACACCTGTGCGGAGTGGGTGTGGCCAGTTGATGTATAGAGCTTGACATTGTGATTGGTGTTGCTTTCCAAAGGGACCAAAAATATATTTTACATTTGAATGTTGTGCCTAATGTAGAGAACAGTGTGTGGTGATTTGCAAAATGTGTGATATAGAATTGAAAACTGAGTGTAAAGCAGGAATTGTGCTTGCAATTTTACAGACTTGGTTCAGGGATTTGGTTCATGAGTTCCAGGTTTCGGTGATTGCGTTTCAAGTTGTAATTTTAGAGTGTAAACAATTGGGAAAAACTGTATGGATGCTACCTTGTAGCGACTCAGGTTGGGCTGGACTCTGCCTCCCTCATCGTCAGGCCATGATTTACTATAACACGGTCCACCAAAGTGGCCCTAATGTCATCTGAAATATGTCTCCGTCTATTGCCTGGTCCACTTCTTTGTTCTTGTCCTCGTCGTCCTCCTCCCACTCCTCCTCTCTCTTCCTCTACCTCTTCCTCTCGCTCTCACTGCCTCCATGTTTGCAAAGTTCTCACAAAAGAGGTGAGCTTACATGAGGTATATTTGTAGTGGTAAGGCTCAGACTAATTGGTGTTCAATTACTGTAGAAATGTTTTCATGTGTGTGTGTGTGTGTGTGTGTGTGTGTGTGTGTGTGTGTGTGTGTGTGTGTGTGGTGTGTGTGTGTGTGTGTGTGTGTGTGTGTGTGTGTGTGTGTGTGTGTGTGTGTGTGTGTGTGTGTGTGTGTGTGTGTGTGTGTGTGTGTGTGTGTGTGTGTGTGTGTGTGTGTGTGTGTGTGTGTGTGTGTGTGTGTGTGTGTGTGTGTGTGTGTGTGTGTGTGTGTGTGTGTGTGTGTGTGTGTGTGTGTGTGTGTGTGTGTGTGTGTGTGTGTGTGTGTGTGTGTGTGTGTGTGTGTGTGTGTGTGTGTGTGTGTGTGTGTGTGTGTGTGTGTGTGTGTGTGTGTGTGTGTGTGTGTGTGTGTGTGTGTGTGTGTGTGTGTGTGTGTGTGGGTGTTGCCAATTTCAAGTATGTTTTGCATTTTGAATATAATTGTTTTCCCAATGATTGCAAGAGATTGTCTAATGTTAGAAACAGTATGTAGTGTTTTGCAAATGTGTTGCAAACAAAATGCAAAGCAGTAAAATGTGTTAGTATTTTTTGGTGCCTTTGTTTAAGGCATGGTTACAAAAGTTAAGGTTTTGTCTAAGATTAAGACTAGATCTAAGACTTTTCAGTGTGTAAAGCAATCTGCAAAAACTATAAATCACAGTATCTCTCAAATAAAAAGCCTGCAGAGATAACGCGATGATTAAAACCTCTCTAGGGTACGTGGGAACAGTAGGGTTGTGGGAATGTTTTTGTATAGTCGGACTGATGTAACTGAATTGTTATATTTTTATCTTCCAGTGAAATTGCAGAGCTCCAAATTCAAAAAAAGAAATACTGATTTATAAAAATTCAGAAAACATACAAGTGTTAAACATAGGTTTAAAAATGAACTTCTTGTGAATCCAACCACGGTGTCAGATTTCAAGAAGGCTTTACGGCGAAAGCATACCATGTGATTATTTGAGAACATCGCCCAGCAGACAAATCATTACAAACAGTAACATCCAAGTAGAAGAGTTACACAAGTCAGATATAGAGATAAAATTAATCACTTGCCTTTGATGATCTTCATATGGTTGCACTCAGAAGACGTTCATTTACTCAATAAATGTTTGTTTTATTCGATAAAGTCTCTCTTTATTTCCTACAACCTCTGTTTTGTTGCGCGTTTTCTTCAGTAATCCACAGGCTCAAACGCAGTCACAACAGGCAGACAAAATTCAAATTGTATCCGTAAAGTTCATAGAAACATGTCAAACGATGTTTATATTCAATCCTCAGGTTGTTTTTAGCCTAAATGATCGATAATATTTCAACCGGACAATAACGTTGTCAATATAACAGGTAAACAAGAAAGGCACTCTCTCTGGTGGCGCGCATGAAAAAGCTCTGTGACACGGCAGGGTCCATTCATTCAGACTGCTCTTACTCCCTCATTTTTCAGAATACAAGCCTGAAACAATTTCTAAAGACTGTTAACATCTAGTGGAAGGCATAGGAACTGCAATTTTAGTCCTAAGTCAATGGATACTGTAATGGCATTGAATAGAAAACTACTAAAAAAATAAAAAATCTACTTCCTTGATGAATTTTTCTCAGAGTTTTTGCCTGCCAAATCAGTTCTGTTATACTCACAGACATTATTTTAACAGTTTTGGAAACTTTAGTGTGTTTTCTATCCAAATCTGGGCCTGTGTAGCAGGCAGTTTACTTTGGGCACGATTTTCATCCAGAGGTGAAAATAGTGCCCCCTACCCTAGAGAAGTTAAAAGCATCACTTATTCCATTCTTCTCAGTTATGATGCTAGTCAGACAGAAGTTGCTTCGGACAGGGAAAGAGAAGAATTTGTACGCTTCAGTGCTTTTCCTGTTTTCCAAAAATGTTGTAGAATCACCAGCAGAGTCAGAGCTTAAAAAGTAGCTTGATTTAGCTAGGCAAGTCAGTTAAGAACAAATTCTTCTTCACAATGACAGCCTACCGGGGAACAGTGGGTTAACTGCCTTGATGAGGGGCAGAACAACAGATTTTTTTACCTTGTCAGCTCAGGGATTTGAACTTGCAACCTTTACAGTTACAAGTCCACCACTCTAACCACTAGGCTACCTGCCAATTGTACATCTGTTTCTCAATTGTTCTGAAAGATTGACAGTCCCACTACAGAGTCAGTTTTCTGTGCTTTGGCCTTGGCCGGATTTCTCTTCTGAATGAAGCTCAGATCAGATTAAAACATTAGTTTTGGAGTTGCAGATGTGTAAGAAATAAAGACAATCAAATCAGTCTTTCCGCAGTCTGCAGTGTTACGCTGCTGGTTCTATGTAGCATATTACAAGTAAGTATCATGAACTCAGAGTCAGAATGATTAATTTAAATATTTACACATGAACATGTTCGCCAGTCTAATTGCCAGGCTAATTGGTTTACATAAGACCACTATGGAAGGAATTTAAAAGGTAATTTAGTCCCCCCAAGAAGTAGTCATAACATGAAATAGCAAGAAGGACCCAAGATCCTGACTGAAAGGTCATTTCCACTGTTAGGCTGTACAAGACAAGACACGGGAAGTCTCAGAGATCCATCAGGAAAGAACTCCATGATAAGAGGAATGGTGACTGAAGCATTGCTGTACAGGAAGTTACGCATCTGATGTTGTGTAACATAATATTGTTTCAACTTAATGGTGCACTTTTTAGTCCAAATGTAAACATAACAGTAGCCATGCCACAAGATGCTGAAGAATGAGGTTGGAGAAATGTTGACCTCTCTCAAATGAGGGTTGGGGTAATAGGGGGTGGGGTGATAGGGGGTGGGGTGATAGGGGGTGGGGTAATAGGGGGTGGGGTGATAGGGGGTGGGGTAATAGGGGGTGGGGTAATAGGGGGTGGGGTGATAGGGATGTGGGGTGATAGGGGTGGGGTAATAGGGGTGGGGTGATAGGGGGTGGGGTAATAGGAGGGTGGGGTAATAGGGGGTGGGGTGATAGGGGTGGGGTAATAGGGGGTGGGGTAATAGGGGTGGGGTGATATAGGGGGTGGGGTGATAGGGGTGGGGTAATAGGGGGTGGGGTGATATAGGGGGTGGGGTGATAGGGGTGGGGTGATAGGGGGTGGGGTAATAGGGGGTGGGGATTACAAGCCCTCGTTGGAAGTTTATTCAACTGTTCAACATGTGCTCCAACTCGTCTTCGGAAGTTACCCAGCAGTATGTAGAAAGAGGAGAACTGAGAGGCTCCACACTACAGGAAACATATTGAGTTGTCCAGCATTCAGTCATATTGAGTTGTCCGGCATTCAGTCATATTGAGTTGTCCAGCATTCAGTCGTATTGAGTTGTCCAGCATTCAGTCATATTGAGTTGTCCAGCATTCAAACGTATTGAGTTGTCCAGCATTCAATCGTATTGAGTTGTCCAGCATTCAATCGTATTGAGTTGTCCAGCATTCAGTCATATTGAGTTGTCCAGCATTTAATCGTATTGAGTTGTCCAGCATTCAATCGTATTGAGTTGTCCAGCATTCAGTCGTATTGAGTTGTCCAGCATTCAAATGTATTGAGTTGTCCAGCATTCAATCGTATTGAGTTGTCCAGCATTCAATCGTATTGAGTTGTCCAGCATTCAAACGTATTGAGTTGTCCAGCATTCAAATGTATTGAGTTGTCCAGCATTCAGTCATATTGAGTTGTCCAGCATTCAAACATATTGAGTTGTCCAGCATTCAAACGTATTGAGTTGTCCAGCATTCAAACGTATTGAGTTGTCCAGCTTTCAATCGTATTGAGTTGTCCAGCATTCAAACGTATTGAGTTGTTCAGCATTCAAATGTATTGAGTTGTCCAGCATTCAGTCATATTGAGTTGTCCAGCATTCAAACGTATTGAGTTGTCCAGCATTCAGTCGTATTGAGTTGTCCAGCATTCAAATGTATTGAGTTGTCCAGCATTCAATCGTATTGAGTTGTCCAGCATTCAGTCGTATTGAGTTGTCCAGCATTCAGTCGTATTGAGTTGTCCAGCATTCAAACGTATTGAGTTTTCCAGCATTCAAACGTATTGAGTTGTCCAGCATTCAAACGTATTGAGTTGTCCAGCATTCAAATGTATTGAGTTGTCCAGCATTCAGTCATATTGAGTTGTCCAGCATTCAAACGTATTGAGTTGTCCAGCATTCAAACGTATTGAGTTGTCCAGCATTCAGTCGTATTGAGTTGTCCAGCATTCAAATGTATTGAGTTGTCCAGCATTCAATCGTATTGAGTTGTCCAGCATTCAGTCGTATTGAGTTGTCCAGCATTCAATCGTATTGAGTTGTCCAGCATTCAATCGTATTGAGTTGTCCAGCATTCAGTCGTATGGAGTTGTCCAGCATTCTGTTGTATGGAGTTGTCCAGCATTCAGTCGTATTGAGTTGTCCAGCATTCAGTCGTATTGAGTTGTCCAGCATTCAGTCGTATTGAGTTGTCCAGCATTCAAAGTTGTATTGAGTTGTCCAGCATTCAGTCGTATTGAGTTGTCCAGCATTCAGTCGTATTGAGTTGTCCAGCATTCAGTCGTATTGAGTTGTCCAGCATTCAGTCGTATTGAGTTGTCCAGCATTCAGTCGTATTGAGTTGTCCAGCATTCAGTCGTATTGAGTTGTCCAGCATTCAGTCGTATTGAGTTGTCCAGCATTCAGTCGTATTGAGTTGTCCAGCATTCAGTCGTATTGAGTTGTCCAGCATTCAAACGTATTGAGTTGTCCAGCATTCAGTCGTATTGAGTTGTCCAGCATTCAGTCGTATTGAGTTGTCCAGCATTCAGTCATTTTTAGGCTTTGTCAGTGCTGTTCTGATGCTGCAATGACAATCAGCATGAGGGACAGAAAACATGGGTGGATTTTCCAGTAACTGTCAAATTTACCCCAAATAATACAATGTTATTGTCCAACAATGCAACGTTATTGTCCAGAGAAAGCACATTTACTGTAGATGACTGTATCTCTAGATGCAGGGACAACAAGTTATTTGACTTCAATCCATCTCAATCTCCATGCTATTTAGGTAGTAAACATTTTGTCCTGAACGAGAGGATTGGGGTGAGAGGAGACTGAGAGGGGCGTAAGGCGAGCTGTCCAGAATGAGACCAAGAGAAGCACCCACAGCAGTACTCCATCTAAAGGTAGGTCATTTTATACTGTGGAGACATGAAGCAGTACTCCATCTAGATGTAGGTCATTTTAAACTGAGGCAGTACTCCATCTAGAAGTAGTTAATCTGATACTGTGGAGACGTGTGGCAGTACAACATCTAGAAGTAGTTCATCTGATACTGTGGCGACGTGAGGCAGTACTCCATCTAGAAGTAGGTCATCTTATACTGTGGAGACGTGAGGCAGTACTCCATCTACAGGTAGGTCATCTTATACTGTGGAGACGTGAGGCAGTACTCCATCTAGAGGTAGGTCATCTTATACTGTGGAGACGTGTGGCAGGACTCCATCTAGAAGTAGGTCATCTTATTCTGTGGAGACGTGAGGCAGTACTCCATCTAGAAGTAGGTCATCTTATACTGTGGAGACGTGAGGCAGTACTCCATCTACAGGTAGGTCATCTTATACTGTGGAGACGTGAGGCAGTACTCCATCTAGAGGTAGGTCATCTTATACTGTGGAGACGTGTGGCAGGACTCCATCTAGAAGTAGGTCATCTTATTCTGTGGAGACAGCAGGAGCGGTGGAGATACTCTTAATTATCGGCTATGAAAAGCCACCTGACATTTATTCCTGAGGTGCTGACTTGCTGCACCCTCGACAACTACTGTGATTATTATTATTTGACCATGCTGGTCATTTCTGAACATTTGAACATCTTGGCCATGTTCTGTTATAATCTCCACCCGTCACATCCAGAAGAGGACTGGCCACCCCACATAGCCTGGTTCCTCTCTAGGTTTCTTCCTAGGTTTTGGCCTTTCTAGGGAGTTTTTCCTGGCCACCGTGCTTCTACACCTGCATTGCTTGCTGTTTGGGGTTTTAGGCTGGGTTTCTGTACAGCACTTTGAGATATCAGCTGATGTACGAAGGGCTTTATAAATAAATGTTGATTTGATACTAGTACATAAACAAGCCATCAACGAGTATGTAACATCTGAAATGGGACTCTATGTCACCACTTCTGCCGAAGTCAGCCCCTCTCCCTGTTCGGGAGGCGTTCGGCGATCGACGTCACCAGCTTTCTAGCCATCGCCGCTCCATTTGTCTTGTCTTGTTTCCATACACACCTGGTTTACATTTCCCCAATTAACTTCTTGACTGCTACCCATCTTAAGTGGGATAATTTTCATGAGCAACCGCTGAATAGCGTAGCGCCACAGTCAAATAATATTACTAAAAAATATTCATATTCATGAAATCACAAGTGCAATATTGCAAAACACAGCTTAGCCTTTTGTTAATCAACCTGTCATCTCAGATTTTGAAATTATGCTTTACAGCGAGAGCAATCCAAGCTTTTGTGTAAGTTTATCTATAGCATAACAAAACATTATGTACACTAAGCATTAAGTAGCTAGATCACGAAAATCAGAAAAGCAAATCAAATTAATTGTTTACCTTTGATGATCTTCGGATGTTTTCACTCACCAGACTCCCAGTTCCACAACAAATGTTCATTTTGTTCCATAAAGATTTTATATCCAAAATACCTCCATTTGTTTGTCACGTTATGTTCAGATATCCACAGGAAAGAGCGGTCACGACAACGCAGACGAAAATTCCAAATAATATCCGTAATGTCTACAGAAACATGTCAAACTTTTTTTATAATCAATAATCAGGTTGTTTTTAAAATATATAATCGATAATATATCAACCGCAAATGTCTTTCACAGTAGGAGAGGGAAAAACAATAGCTGTCCAAATTCTGTTGCGCGAGCAAAACTCATGTGACCACTTGATGCGATCTTTTAGTTCTGGCTCATTTTTCAAAATAAAAGCCTGAAACTATGTCTGAAGACTGTTGACACCTTGAGGAAGCGATAGGAAAAGGAATCTGGTTGATATCCCTTTAAATGGAGCAATGGGAGGCTATGGAACATGGAGTTTTCAAAATAGAAGCCACTTCCTGGTTTGATTTTTCTCAGGGTTTCGCCTGCAACATCAGTTCTGTTACACTCACAGACAATATTTTGACAGTTTTGGAGTGTTTTAATCCCAATCTGTCAATTATATGCATATTCTAGCATCTGGTCCCGAGAAATAGGCCGTTTACTTTGGGAACGTTATTTTTCCAAACATAAAAATAGTGCCCCCTAGCTTCTGGAGGTTAACTTGTTCTTCCCATCCACAATTAGAGGCATCACATTTCCTCATCAACATCATCCTTTATTAATCAACAATTGACTGTACTGGACTGATTCAAGCAAAATTAACCCAGTGCCTCTTTTAGGAAACGAAAACAAAACCTCAATTTTTGCAGGAGCTGACTGGACTCCTATAGAACTCCTTTAGAATTCCGGAACCCCAGGCTCAGCACAGTAGAGGAAGCTCTTGTTTTTGGGTATGGAGCAACTGAAGGGAAAAAATGCACACAGTTACACCCAGAGAGAAATGAGACATGTAGATCATACACGGCAAAACATCAATAAAACTACACTACAACGCTTTCAGATTCCAAATAGAGCCTGGGTTTCAAATATAACCTGTTAATTAAAGGTTGTTATCTGTAACCTCTCTTTCAGAGTGTTCCACTACAGCGACATATGGCGCCACGTGTGGAATCACTACTCTGTAATGTGGTAATGTAATAACACAATGATAATGTATTAACATAATGATAACATAATAACATAATGATAATGTAATAACATAATGATAATGTAATAACATAATGGGGGGTGTGAAGAGTGTGAAAAGAGAGTGAAAAGAGTGTGAAAAGAGAGTGAAAAGAGAGTGAAAACAGAGTGAAAAGAGAGTGAAAAGAGAGTGAAAAGAGTGTGAAAGGAGTGTGAAAACAGAGTGAAAAGAGTGTGAAAACAGAGTGAAAAGAGTGTGAAAAGAGAGGGAAAAGCTGCCAAGAGTGTGCAAAGCTGTCATCAAGGCAATCGGTGGCTACTTTAAAGAATCTCAGTAGGTTAAGAGTACATCTTGGGCTATCTTCAAAGTAGCTAGCTTAGCTAGGATATTTCATTCAGTGGGTCACCATTAGCCCTTTTGTTTTCTATATAGCTATCTACATAGCTTCCTAGGTTAGCTAGAAAAGCTAGCTAGTAAGTGGCCCCGTCAGGTCAGCATCTAAAATAGCTAGCATGCTTTGTGAGAGAGACAAAGGACTGTGAGACATGGATTTAACTCTGGACACATGAAAGGTGGGATGCATATGAAGGGTACGGGGAAACAGAAGACGAACAGCAGAGGAGCTAATGATCTTGGAGATGGGGAACAGGCCGATAAACCGGGGGGAGAGTTTGCAGGATTCCACCCGAAGGGGCAGATCCCGTATAGCCATATCTTCTGCCCGAGACGATACAAGGGAGCCGGGGTCCAATGGCGATCTTCTTGTCATCGATATCTGGAGATGGACTTGAGGAGGGCCGACCGGGCTCTCCTCCAGGTACGACGACAGCAACGGACAAACATCTGGGCAGAAGGTATGCCGACCTCCTCTTCCTGCTCAGGAAAGAGCGGGGGCTGATACCTGAGGGAACACTCAAACGGTGATAGGTCCATGGCAGAGCGGGGAAGGGTGATGTGGGCGTATTCCACCCACACCAGCTGCTGGCACCAGGTGGTGGGGTTGGCGGAGACCAGGCAGAGCAGGGTGGTCTCAAGGTCCTAGTTGGCTTTCTCCGACTGGCCGTTAGACTGTCGGTGGAACCCAGAGGACAGGCTGGCCGACAATCCAGTGAGGGTGCAGAACACCATCTAGAACCGGGACGAGAACTGAGGGCCACGGTCGGACACCATGTCCACGGGCAGTCAATAGATGGCGAAAACGGGCTGCACCATGAGCTCGGCCTTCTCCTTGGCAGAGGGTAACTTGGGGAGGGGAATGAAGTGGGCGGCCTTGGAAAAGCGATCTACCACGGTCAGGACGTGCAGTAAAGTTTGGATTCCAAAACATCCGGTGATTTTAGCAGAAATACTCATAATAAACATTGATTAAAGATACTAGTGTTATTCACAGAATTAAAGATAGACTTCTCCTTAATGCAACCGTTGTGTCAGATTTCAAAAAATCTTTATGGAAAAAGCATAATTTGAGAACAGAGATCAGAACCCAAAACAGCCAGAGAAATAGCCACCATTTTGGAATCAACAAAATTAGAAACAACACCATAAATATTCACTTACCTTTGATTATCTTCATCAGAAGGCACTCCCAGGAATCCCAGTTCGACAATAAATGACTGATTTGTCCATAAAGTTCCATAATTTATGTCCAAATAGCCACTTGTTGTTAGCGTGTTCAGTCCAGTAATCCATCTTCATGAGGCGTGAGCATTTCATCCAGACAAAAACTTGAAAAAGTTCCGTTACAGTCCTTTAGAAACATGTCAAATGATGTATGGAATCAATCTTTAGGATGTGTTTAACATAAAACATCAATAATGTTCGAACCGGAGAATTCCTGTCTTCGGAAAAAGCACTGGAACGCGAGGTAACTCTCTCGGGAGCGCGCGTAATGAGACCGAGGCTCTCTGACAGACCACTGACTCAAACAGGTCTCATGAGCCGCTCCTTTATAGTAGAATCCTCAAACCAGTTTCTATAGACGGTTGACATCTAGTGGAAGTCCTAGGACGTGCAACCTCATCCATATCTCAATGTGTACTCGGTAGGCCAAGCTTTGAAAAACTACAAACCTCATATGTCCCACTTCTTGGTAGAATTTATCTCAGGTTTTCGATTGCCATATGAGTTCTGTTATACTCACAGACATCATTCAAACAGTTTTAGACACTTCAGAGTGTTCTCTATCTAATACTAATAATAACATGCATATATTAGCATCTGGGACAGAGTAGGAGGCAATTCACTCTGGTCACACTATTCATCCAAAAGTGAAAATGCTGCCCCCTATCCCAAAAAGGTTATTAACGAACAACTGGTTCTCCAGAAGGCGCTGGAGAATCTGCCGGAAATGGAGCACATGTTCTTGGGGCGAGCGGGGGAAGTAGAAGATGTCATCAATGTCGACAAAGACGAGCCGGTTCAGCATGTCGTGAACATCATTCACCAGTGCCTGGAATACGGCAGGGGCGTTGGTGAGGCCAAAGGGCATGACCAGATATTTGTAGTGGCCGCTGGCCGTGTTGAAGGCGGTCTTCCACTTGTCCTCCTCTCATACCCGCACCAGTTGGTAGGCTGTAGTACGTAGATCCACCTGGGAGAACACAGTGGCCCCCTTTAGCGACTCGAAGGCCGAGGAAATGAGTGGTAGTAGATAATTTTGTATTTTTTTTATTTAAAAAAAATTTCACCTTTATTTAACCAGGTAGGCTAGTTGAGAACAAGTTCTCATTTGCAACTGCGACCTGGCCAAGATAAAGCATAGCAGTGTGAAGAGACAACACAGAGTTACACATGGAGTAAACAATTAACAAGTCAATAACACAGTAGAAAAAAAGGGGAGTCTATATACAGGGGAGTCTATTAACAGTGATGTCATTGAGTCCCCAGTCGTCAATGCATGCCAGCGGGAGAGAAATCAGGATGGATAAATCCTGTAGCTATGGAGTCCCCAATGTAGTCCTACATTGCCTTAGTTTTAGGTCCCGACAGCAGTTACAGTTACACCCCGGTGCGGCGTGGTGCTAGGGAGAAGGTCAATCCCGCAGTCATAGGGGCAGTGCGGTGGAAGGGAAGTGGCCCAGGACTTGCTGAACACCTCCCGGAGATCCTGGTACTCCGCGGGTATGGCGGAGAGATCCGGAACCACCTCCGAGGACCCAGGAAGACGTCCCAGGGCAGGTTGCGCTGACTTCATAATGGGCGTGGCAGAATGGACTCCAGCCTGGGATTGCACCCATAGACCAGTTGATGAGTGGGCTATGTCGCTGGAGCCAGGAGAATCCCAAAATAAGGGGGATCTGTGGAGACTTGATGAGCAGGAACTGAATGGTTTCGCTGTGATTCCCTGACACCAGTAGGTTGATGGGAGTTATGAATGACCCGACCTATAGAGTGCCCGTCCAGCGATCTAACATCCATGGGAATGGAGAGGGGCTGAGTGGGGATGTTCAGCTCAGAAGCCAGTGTGGCGTCCAAAAAGCTCTCATTGGCCCCAGAGTCAATAAGGACCCGGAGAGTTTGGACTGGTTTCCCCACAGCAGAATGACATGAAAAGGGGTGCGAGTAAGGGAAGCAGAAAAGTTCCTCATATGGCCCACCAGAGTACTCACTCCTACCGGTAAGCCTGGTCTTTTACCGGGCACGAGGACACAAAATGACCAAAAGTCCCACAATACAGCTCCTTGTGCTGATCCGGTGTTGACAGCCCAGCCCTGGCTAATTGCATCACAAAGACAGGTGAAACAGATCAGTTGAAATCTAACTGCACTGTCCAATTTACAGTAGCTATTAAGAGTGAAATAATACTATGCTATGGTTTGAGGAGAGTGCACAATTTCTAACATGAAAAGTTATTAATTAACAAATTAGACACATTTGGGCAGTCTTGATACAACATTTTGAACAGAAATGCAATGGTCCATTGAATCAGTCAAAAACGTTGCACAAACACTGCTGCCATCTAGTGGCCAAAATCTAAATCGCAGCTGGGCCTTTCTCTTGCATTTCAAAGATGATGGTACAAAAAAATGCTAGAGAACAGTTGTTTTTTTATTTTTATTATCTATTACAAGATATATTGTGCTATATTTTCCTACATTCCTTTCACATTTCCACAAACTTCAAAGTGTTTCTTTCAAATGGTAACTGGAATATGCATATCCTTGCTACAGGCAGTTAGTTGTGGGTATGTCATTTAGGCGAAAATTTTTAAAAAGGGGCGGATCCTTTAGAGGCTAGCAGTCGGTGCCCCCATTTCTCAAGGCATGAGTTGTTTGAGTCTTCAAATAATCACTCCATTGTGGAATTGCCTTATCAGTTGTTAGTCGAATATTATATGTTACCATTTAGAAAAGGGTGCGTATAATGCCTCGGCGTACACATCACTGACAATCTGAAATGGTCCACCCACACAGACAGAGTGGTGAAGAAGGCACAACAGCGCTTCTTTTTATTTATTTATTATTTTTTTTTTTTCACCTTTATTTAACCAGGTAGGCTAGTTGAGAACAAGTTCTCATTTACAACTGCAACCTGGCCAAGATAAAGCATAGCAGTGTGAACAGACAACAACCACAGAGTTACACATGGAGTACACAATAAACAAGCCAATAACACAGTAGAAGAAAAAAATTAAATAATAATAATAATAATAAATACGGCTTGGCCCCTAAGACCATTACACACTATTACAGATGCACCATCGAGAGCATCCTGTCAGGATGTATCACCGCCTGGTACGGCAACTGCTCCGTCCGCAGCCGCAAGGCTTTCCAGAGAGTGGTGCGGTCTGCCCAACTCACCACCTGCCCTTCAGGACATCTACAGCCCCCGGTGTCACAGGAAGGCCAAGAATTTCATCAAGGACCTCAGCCACCCATGCCACGGCCTGTTAACCCCATCATAGCTGGGACTGAGAGACTGAAAAATTGCTTCGATCTCAGGGGCATCAGACCTAAATTAGTCACCACTAGCCGGCCTCCTCCCAGTACCCTGCCCTGAACTTAGTCACTGTTGCTAGTATGAAACTGTATGCACTCTGGAGTCACTCTGGATAAGAGCATCTGCTAAATGACTAAAATCTAAATGTAGCCTGCTACCTGATTTGATTTGATAAATGTTAGCTTGCCAATTTGACACGGTCCATCAATCAATGTAGCCTACCATGTTTGTCAACAGCAATCGTGATTAAACCCTCTTAAAAACAATGTTGGAAAGGGGACAATGTGAGCTAACTACGCTAGGTAGGCCTATGTTTGTTGGAGAAAACAATGCATTATGTCTACTTACCACAATGTTTAAGCCAACTGTTCAAAGTTTCTACCTGTAGCTTACAAAGTAAACATGATCAGCTAACAGTGACGTTACATTGGCAACTGGACCCTTCTGCTGCTTGCCAGGCAGAGCAGACAAAGGATGGGGAAATTGACCTAAACCACTACGTGTCATGTATAGTTCACTTTAATTTGATATCATTCAAATATCCAATGAATGGCGGCCAATATTGAAAGATATATCGTCAGGCTACCCTCACGTATCTGAAATGACATGATCAGTTGATGTTTACTGACCATGGAAAGTGTTCAGTTACTTCCTGTATAACTTTGATGACAGAGCTAAATGTGCACACTTGTTTTTTGTATGGAACAATATGACATTTGTTGCTTTTTGACTATGGTCATCAAGAAGTGATGATATTACTGAACCAAACAGTTCACATTTATGTAACAATCACTTGAAAACGGTACGCAGTTGTCAACGGTTTTAGTGGAGCTGTGGGTCTCCTTGCCCGTTCGCAGCCAAATGGAACACTCTGCACCGCTTTAGAACAAATCAGAACCAGTCAGTCAGTGGTATTAGTATCAGAACCAGTCAGTCAGTGGTATTAGTATCAGAACCAGTCAGTCAGTGGTATTAGTATCAGAACCAGTCAGTCAGTGGTATTAGTATCAGAACCAGTCAGTCAGTGGTATTAAGTATCAGAACCAGTCAGTCAGTGATATTAGTATCAGAACCAGTCAGTCAGTGGTATTAAGTATCAGAACCAGTCAGTCAGTGGTATTAGTATCAGAACCAGTCAGTCAGTGGTATTAAGTATCAGAACCAGTCAGTCAGTGGTATTAAGTATCAGAACCAGTCAGTCAGTGATATTAGTATCAGAACCAGTCAGTCAGTGGTATTAGTATCAGAACCAGTCAGTCAGTGGTATTAAGTATCAGAACCAGTCAGTCAGTGATATTAGTATCAGAACCAGTCAGTCAGTGGTATTAGTATCAGAACCAGTCAGTCAGTGGTATTAAGTATCAGAACCAGTCAGTCAGTGGTATTAAGTATCAGAACCAGTCAGTCAGTGGTATTAAGTATCAGAACCAGTCAGTCAGTGATATTAGTATCAGAACCAGTCAGTCAGTGATATTAGTATCAGAACCAGTCAGTCAGTGATATTAGTATCAGAACCAGTCAGTCAGTGATATTAGTATCAGAACCAGTCAGTCAGCGGTATTAGTATCAGAACCAGTCAGTCGGTGATATTAGTATCAGAACCAGTCAGTCAGTGATATTAGTATCAGAACCAGTCAGTCAGTGGTATTAGTATCAGAACCAGTCAGTCAGTGGTATTAGTATCAGAACCAGTCAGTCAGTGGTATTAGTATCAGAACCAGTCAGTCAGTGGTATTAGTATCAGAACCAGTCAGTCAGTGGTATTAAGTATCAGAACCAGTCAGTCAGTGATATTAGTATCAGAACCAGTCAGTCAGTGGTATTAAGTATCAGAACCAGTCAGTCAGTGGTATTAGTATCAGAACCAGTCAGTCAGTGGTATTAAGTATCAGAACCAGTCAGTCAGTGGTATTAAGTATCAGAACCAGTCAGTCAGTGATATTAGTATCAGAACCAGTCAGTCAGTGGTATTAGTATCAGAACCAGTCAGTCAGTGGTATTAAGTATCAGAACCAGTCAGTCAGTGATATTAGTATCAGAACCAGTCAGTCAGTGGTATTAGTATCAGAACCAGTCAGTCAGTGGTATTAAGTATCAGAACCAGTCAGTCAGTGGTATTAAGTATCAGAACCAGTCAGTCAGTGATATTAGTATCAGAACCAGTCAGTCAGTGATATTAGTATCAGAACCAGTCAGTCAGTGATATTAGTATCAGAACCAGTCAGTCAGTGATATTAGTATCAGAACCAGTCAGTCAGTGGTATTAGTATCAGAACCAGTCAGTCGGTGATATTAGTATCAGAACCAGTCAGTCAGTGATATTAGTATCAGAACCAGTCAGTCAGTGATATTAAGTATCAGAACCAGTCAGTCAGTGATATTAGTATCAGAATCAGTCAGTCAGTGATATTAGTATCAGAACCAGTCAGTCAGTGATATTAAGTATCAGAACCAGTCAGTCAGTGATATTAAGTATCAGAACCAGTCAGTCAGTGATATTAAGTATCAGAACCAGTCAGTCAGTGATATTAAGTATCAGAACCAGTCAGTCGGTGATATTAAGGATCAGAACCAGTCAGTCAGTGATATTAAGTATCAGAACCAGTCAGTCAGTGATATTAGTATCAGAACCAGTCAGTCAGTGATATTAAGTATCAGAACCAGTCAGTCAGTGATATTGGTAACAGAACCAGTCAGTCAGTGATATTAGTATCAGAACCAGTCAGCCATTGATATTAGAATCAGAACCAGTCAGTCAGTGAAATTAGTATCAGAACCAGTCAGTCAGTCAGTGATATTAGTATCATAACCAGTCAGTCAGTGATATTAGAATCAGAACCAATCAGTCAGTGATATTAGTATCAGAACCAGTCAGTCAGTGATATTAGTATCAGAACCAGTCAGCCAGTGATATTAGAATCAGAACTAATCAGCCAGTGATATTAGAATCAGAACCAGTCAATCAGTGGTATTAGAATCAGAACCAGTCAGTCGTATATTAGTATCAGAACCAGTCAGCCAGTGATATAAGTATCACAACCAGTCAGCCACTGATATTAGAATCAGAACTAGTCAGTCAGTGATATTAGAATCAGAACCAGTCAGCCAGTGATATTAGAATCAGAACTAGTCAGTCAGTCAGTGATATTAGTATCAGAACCAGTCAGTCAGTGATATTAGTATCAGAACCAGTCAGTCAGTGATATTAGTATCATAACCAGTCAGCCAGTGGAATTAGTATTAGAACCAGTCAGTCAGTCAGTGATCTTAGTATCAGAACCAGACAGTCAGTCAGTCATTGATATTAGTATCAGAACCAGTCAATCAGTGATATTAGTATCAGAACCAGTCAGTCAGTCAGTGATATTAGTATCAGAACCAGACAGTCAGTGATATTAGTATCAGAACCAGTCAGTCAGTCAGTGATATTAGTATCAGAACCAGTCAGTCAGTGATATTAGTATCAGAACCAGTCAGTCAGTGATATTAGTACCAGAACCAGTCAGTCAGTGATATTAGAATCATAACCAGTCAGTCAGCCAGTGATATTAGAATGAGAACCAGTCAGCCAGTGATATGAGAATCAGAACTAGTCAGTCAGTGATATTAGAATCAGAACTAGTCAGTCAGTGATATTAGAATCAGAACCAGTCAGTCAGTGATATTAGTATCAGAACCAGTCAGTCAGTCAGTGATATTAGTATCAGAACCAGTCAGTCAGTGATATTAGGTCATGCTGACTAAAGAAGTGGTACGAGACAAGATTAACGAGATAAGACAGGGGATTGAGGTCAAACCTAATTCACACACACACCTATAAACACTGTCAAAGCTAGTGTGTGTGTATATATATATATATAATGTGAGTGTGTGTGAGTGTGTGTGTGTGTGTGTGTGTGTGTGTGTGTATATATATATATATATATATATATATGTGTGTGTGTGTGTGTGTGTGTGTGTGTGTGTGTGTGTGTGTGTGTGTGTGTGTGTGTGTGTGTGTGGCTGATTATCATAGGATATATGCAGAGTGTGGACATGGCTGACTCAGGCTCTAGTTATTGTCAGCTAAGGAAGACCAAGTTAGTTGACTGGAAATAGTTGACATTATCCATCATCGGCTACAATAACTAAGATGTGCTTGACTCAACGCTCCAATCCAACCACCCAATCACCATACACATACACTCTTGATTGGCAGTGGCGTTTGGGATCAGTAGTGACTTACTGGTTGATTTACAAATACGAGTAGTTTGAATAGACAAGACGTCTAACTTCATCTAGGCTACTGTCCTTCAGCACAGGCCCCAGCCAGATCATACATTGTCCACTCAGCGTTGGGCCAGATGATCTGTGTTCCTCTGTAATGTAGCCCTACGTTCAGAAAGAATTAATGAATGTGAGAGAGAGACAGAGAGAGAGAGAGACAGAGAGAGAGAGAGAGAGAGAGAGACAGAGAGAGAGAGGGAGAGATAGAGAGCGAGAGCGAGAGAGAGTGAGAGAGAGTGAGAGAGAGAGAGAGACAGAGAGAGAGAGGCATAGAGATAGAGAGGGAGAGAGAGAGGGAGGGAGAGAGAGAGAGAGGGAGAGAGAGGCAGACAGAGAGAGGCCTATGCGATAATATGAGTGTAATTCGCTAAGTGAGAGTGTTGAGTCCAGTGTTGAGCTGAGGGAGAGGTGAGAGATCTGTTAACTGTCCCTCGTGATCATCCTGATCAATCTGTCCCTCGTGATCATCCTGATCAATCTGTCCCTCGTGATCATCCTGATCAATCTGTCCCTCGTGATCATCCTGACTAATCTGTCCCTCGTGATCATCCTGATCAATCTGTCCCTCGTGATCCTCCTGATCAATCTGTCCCTCGTGATCATCCTGATCAATCTGTCCCTCGTGATCCTCCTGATCAACCTCCCTTGTGATCATCCTGACTAATCTGTCCCTCGTGATCATCCTGATCAATCTGTCCCTCGTGATCATCCTGACTAATCTGTCCCTTGTGATCATCCTGATCAATCTGTCCCTCGTGATCATCCTAATCAATCTGTCCCTCGTGATCCTCCTGACTAATCTGTCTCTCGTGATCATCCTGACTAATCTGTCCCTCGTGATCATCCTGATCAATCTGTCTCTCGTGATCATCCTGATTAATCTGTCCCTCGTGATCCTCCTGATCAATCTGTCCCTTGTGATCATCCTGATCAATCTGTCCCTCGTGATCCTCCTGATCAACCTGTCCCTCGTGATCATCCTGACTAATCTGTCCCTCGTGATCATCCTGATCAACCTGTCCCTCGTGATCATCCTGACTAATCTGTCCCTCGTGATAATCCTGATCAATCTGTCTCTCGTGATCACCCTGACTAATCTGTCCCTCGTGATCATCCTGATCAATCTGTCTCATGTGATCATCCTGATCAATCTGTCCCTCGTGATCCTCCTGATCAATCTGTCCCTCGTGATCATCCTGATCAATCTGTCCCTCGTGATCCTCCTGATCAACCTGTCCCTCGTGATCATCCTGACTAATCTGTCCCTCGTGATCATCCTGATCAATCTGTCCCTCTTGATCATCCTGACGAATCTGTCCCTCATGATCATCCCGATCAATCTGTCCCTCGTGATCCTCCTGATCAATCTGTCCCTCGTGATCATCCTGATCAATCTGTCCCTCGTGATCCTCCTGATCAACCTGTCCCTCGTGATCATCCTGACTAATCTGTCCCTCGTGATCATCCTGATCAATCTGTCCCTCGTGATCATCTTGACTAATCTGTCCCTCGTGATCATCCTGATCAATCTGTCTCTCGTGATCACCCTGACTAATCTGTCCCTCGTGATCATCCTGATCAATCTGTCTCTCGTGATCACCCTGACTAATCTGTCCCTCGTGATCATCCTGATCAATCTGTCCCTCGTGATCCTCCTGACTAATCTGTCTCTCGTGATCATCCTGATCAATCTGTCTCTCGTGATCATCCTGATCAATCTGTCCCTCGTGATCATCCTGACTAATCTGTCCCTCGTGATCATCCTGATCAATCTGTCTCTCGTGATCATCCTGATCAATCTGTCTCTCGTGATCATCCTGATCAATCTGTCCCTCGTGATCATCCTGACTAATCTGTCCCTCGTGATCATCCTGATCAATCTGTCTCTCATGATCATCCTGATCAATCTGTCCCTTGTGATCCTCCTGATCAATCTGTCCCTCATGATCATCCTGATCAATCTGTCCCTCGTGATCATCCTGATTAATCCTGATTAATCTGGAGCAAGACATAATGCTAATTAACATATTTTTATTTTATTTTATTTATCCGTTATTTTACCAGGTAAATTGACTGAGAACACGTTCTCATTTACAGCAACGACCTGGGGAATAGTTACAGGGGAGAGGAGGGGGATGAATGAGCCAAACTGGGGATTATTAGGTGACTGTGATGGTTTGAGGGCCAGATTGGAATTTAGCCAGGACACCGGGGTTAACACCTCTACTGTTACGATAAGAGCCATGGGATCTTTAATGACCTTAGAGAGTCAGGACACACGTTTAACGTCCCATCCGAAAGACGGCACCCTACACAGGGCAATGTCCCCAATCACTGCCCTGGGGCATTGGGATATTATTTTAGACCAGAGGAAAGAGTGCCTCCTACTGGCCCTCCAACACCACTTCCAGCAGCATCTGGTCTCCCATCCAGGAACCCCTCAGGTAGTTAAGGAAGACAAGCCTGGAAAATAATAGCCGAAACCACACGAGCACACACGCACATAACCACACACATGCACACACACATAAACACACAAACACATACACAATGCATGTTCCAGGCATAAGCAACAGTGGTTTTTCTCTTACATCAGTCACTGACAGCCACTCAATTAGCCATGTCAGCTAACAATGTTTTGATTGGTAGTTCGTCTAGCCAGCTATCTAAACTTGAAGTAATCATGGAGGAATACCAGGGCAAACAGGGGATGTGCCCAGGGGCTCTGACCTCCTGGGGCCCCCATAGGTTTTGTTTTTCATTCTCACTCAGACATCATATTAGCATGTCATAAATCATTACAAAATGGGTAGAATTGCAGGAAATGTGCCTTAACCCCTCTCCCCTCCCCTCCCACCAAATATTGCTTAGGGCCCACATACCCACACACACAACGCCTGACTCAGGGCGAAGAGAGGAGGAGGAGAAGAGCGAGATGTTTTCTTATGCATTAAGGGAGTGGTGTTCAGATTAAGTAAACGAAAGCAATATTGGGCGCAGGAGAGAGTCCTACATTCCCGCGCTCCGAGGTCAGGTTGTCAGCAGAGAGCATTTGGAGTGGTTGTGAGAGTTTATGCGAGAGCGCTCGTGTATGTGTGTCTCCAGAAATACACAAACCACCCTGCTTCAGTAATCAAATTAATGTCGGGGATTTCCTGTCCTCTGGCGGACAATATGTGATTAAACGGAAATCGATCGAGGAGGAACTTCGCGGGAGCAGGATTTATACAACATTTTAGTGTTAACCCTAACGCTGCTCCTGTCCCATTCGGGGACACTGTTGAACGGGAGAAAGTTTCGACCTTTCTATATTACTAACAATCATTCCCCCGCTCTGTCGACTGAGAGGAGAAAAATAGGAGAGGAATATAACGTTTTTTCCCAAACCGAGAGCACTGAGAGAACTGCATGGGGCGACCGGGGCCAGGGCTCGTTATCGATCCGGTGTAAATATGACGTCTGTGTTCGGTTATGCTCCCGTCTTGAACGCTGTTCTGATCGAAGACAACCCGGGATAATAGATAAATACTCCGGGGACTTCACCACACACACACACACACACACACAAAGTGCGCGGCAGTGGCACGCACGGTGAGCCCTCCAGCATGTAGCGGAGGAGCTCACGACACACCGGGCAGCCGACTTCATCAGCAGGAGATGAGGTCTAGAGTTATTAAAAAAGTTGCATCAGTCGTTAATTTATCCACCCACTCTACTCCGTCGCCACCTTCAACAGTGAAGCACCAGATATAAATCATCGTACGGGACTGGGAACTACAACAACTGAATTTAGGACACACGGCGCACGCCTGTCCGGACAAAAGTTGCGGTGGAGCATCCGAGATAGGGGATACGTATTTGGAGAGAGGCAAAGAACGCACGGCACGGCGAAGACAAGCTGTGTGTGTAGTTCGGAGTGTGTATTGGAGTGTGTGTGTGCGTGTGTGTGTTGTGTGTAGCTGAAGCGATTAAAAGGCGTTTAATCCTGGAACACGTAGCACCAGCAGGTTGGCTTCTGTTCACCTGGTACCCGCGAGACAACACAACTCAGGTAACTATAAACCTATTATATTACCGATCCTGTTCCTATTTCAACTCTGAGTGTCTGTCTGTTGTTCATAGTTAGAACACAAGTTAAAGTCGAAGTCATAGTGTCTCAAACTGGGCTGTCCTTTTTACGCAGCAGCTTTAGTTACCCAAGTGGCCAACTGTTGGCAGCCCTCACGGGTCATAGCAGTAGTCTGGTGTTAGTACCACGGATCAGACAGGGACAGGGGGACATTGGAATAACGTTCCCTCTCTCACCTTCTCTCTCTCCCTTTCATTATTTTTGTGTGTGTGTGTGTGTGTGTGTGTGTGTGTGTGTGTGTGTGTGTGTGTGTGTGTGTGTGTGTCGATGTGTGTGGCGGTGTGTGTGTGTGTGTGCGTGCGTGCGTGTGTGTGTGTGTGTGCGCGTGCATGTGTGTGTGTGTGTCGGTGTGTGTGTGTTTCAAAGACAGAGAGAGAGACCTTTGATCACGTAGTTCAGGCAGGGAACCACATACTACTTTCTACTGATTCCTGTCTGTTTGGAAGTTTCCTATGTCCTGATGACAACAGAGGAGACAGATGACTGATGAGAGTATAGAGGAGACAGACAACCGATGAGACTATAGAGGAGACCGACAACTGATGAGACTATAGAGGAGACAGATAACTGATGAGGCTAGAGAGACAGATAACTGATGAGACTAGAGAGACAGATAACTGATGAGGCTAGAGAGACAGATAACTGATGAGGCTAGAGAGACAGATAACTGATGAGGCTAGAGAGACAGGTAACTGATGAGGCTAGAGAGACAGATAACTGATGAGACTATAGAGGAGACAGATAACTGATGAGGCTAGAGAGACAGATAACTGATGAGGCTAGAGAGACAGATAACTGATGATGCTAGAGAGACAGATAACTGATGAGGCTAGAGAGACAGATAACTGATGAGGCTAGAGAGACAGATAACTGATGAGACTAGAGAGACAGATAACTGATGAGACTAGAGATACAGATAACTGATGAGGCTAGAGAGACAGATAACTGATGAGGCTAGAGAGACAGATAACTGATGAGGCTAGAGAGACAGGTAACTGATGAGGCTAGAGAGACAGATAACTGATGAGACTATAGAGGAGACAGATAACTGATGAGACTATAGAGGAGACAGATAACTGATGAGGCTAGAGAGACAGATAACTGATGAGACTAGAGAGACAGATAACTGATGAGGCTAGAAGGACAGATAACTGATGAGGCTAGAGAGACAGATAACTGATGAGGCTAGAGAGACAGGTAACTGATGAGACTAGAGAGACAGATAACTGATGAGGCTAGAGAGACAGATAACTGATGAGGCTAGAGAGACAGATAACTGATGAGGCTAGAGAGACAGATAACTGATGAGGCTAGAGAGACAGATAACTGATGAGACTATAGAGGAGACAGACAACTGATGAAACTATAGAGGAGACAGATAACTGATGAAACTATAGAGGAGACCGATAACTGATGAAACTATAGAGGAGACAGATAACTGAAGAAACTATAGAGGAGACCGATAACTGATGAAACCATAGAGGAGACAGATAACTGATGAAACCATAGCAGAGACAGACAACTGATGAAACCATAGAGGAGACAGACAACTGATCAAACTATAGAGGAGACAGACAACTGATGAGAGTATAGAGGAGACAGACAACTGATGAAACT
Source organism: Oncorhynchus tshawytscha (assembly GCF_018296145.1). Classification (NCBI taxonomy): domain Eukaryota; kingdom Metazoa; phylum Chordata; class Actinopteri; order Salmoniformes; family Salmonidae; genus Oncorhynchus; species Oncorhynchus tshawytscha. Next base: position 50,042,624 of record NC_056439.1, on the reverse strand, counting down.
ATAGAGGAGACAGATAACTGATGAAACTATAGAGGAGACAGACAACTGATGAAACTATAGAGGAGACAGATAACTGATGAAACTATAGAGGAGACCGATAACTGATGAAACCATAGAGGAGACAGATAACTGATGAAACCATAGCAGAGACAGACAACTGATGAAACCATAGAGGAGACAGATAACTGATGAAACCATAGAGGAGACATACAACTGATGAAACCATAGCAGAGACAGACAACTGATGAAACCATAGAGGAGACAGATAACTGATGAAACCATAGAGGAGACAGATAACTGATGAAACCATAGAGGAGACAGATAACTGATGAAACCATAGAGGAGACAGACAACTGATGAAACCATAGAGGAGACAGATAACTGATGAAACTATAGAGGAGACAGATAACTGATGAAACTATAGAGGAGACAGATAACTGATGAAACTATAGAGGAGACATACAGCTGATGAAACTATAGAGGAGACAGATAACTGATGAAACTATAGAGGAGACAGATAACTGATGAAACTATAGAGGAGACAGATAACTGATGAAACTATAGAGGAGACAGACAACTGATGAAACCATAGAGGAGCTAGACAACTGATCAAACTATAGAGGAGGCAGACAACTGATGAGAGTATAGAGGAGACAGACAACTGATGAAACTATAGAGGAGACAGATAACTGATGAAACTATAGAGGAGACAGACAACTGATGAAACTATAGAGGAGACAGACAACTGATGAAACTATAGAGGAGACAGATAACTGATGAAACTATAGAGGAGACCGATAACTGATGAAACCATAGAGGAGACAGATAACTGATGAAACCATAGCAGAGACAGACAACTGATGAAACCATAGAGGAGACAGATAACTGATGAAACCATAGAGGAGACATACAACTGATGAAACCATAGCAGAGACAGACAACTGATGAAACCATAGAGGAGACAGATAACTGATGAAACCATAGAGGAGACAGATAACTGATGAAACCATAGAGGAGACAGATAACTGATGAAACCATAGAGGAGACAGATAACTGATGAAACTATAGAGGAGACAGATAACTGATGAAACTATAGAGGAGACATACAGCTGATGAAACTATAGAGGAGACAGATAACTGATGAAACTATAGAGGAAACAGATAACTGATGAAACTATAGAGGAGACAGATAACTGATGAAACTATAGAGGAGACATACAACTGATGAAACCATAGAGGAGCTAGACAACTGATGAAACTATAGAGGAGACAGATAACTGATGAAACCATAGAGGAGACAGATAACTGATGAAACCATAGAGGAGACAGACAACTGATGAAACCATAGAGGAGACAGATAACTGATGAAACCATAGAGGAGACAGATAACTGATGAAACCATAGAGGAGACAGATAACTGATGAAACCATAGAGGAGACAGATAACTGAGCTACATCACAGACAGTATTGGACACATACCATTGAATGCCTACTGTTCTGACTGTGTGTGTGTGTGTGTGTGTGTCTTATGCACTTCTCATCAATAAACGTAGCTCAAAGTGCTTCAAAATAAGTATTCGGTACGTGGCTGTGTTTAAGAGAGACTGCATTATGATTGAATGACTAATATGGCGTCCTAATGACTAACTGACTAATATAATAGTAATTATAATAATATGTGTGTGACTTCAGAGTGCTCACTGAGCTGACTGTGAAACGGCTGTGGTCCAGAATTCAACAAGTCTCTTTTCAATTTAACCCTTTAGGCTATAAACCTCTGATGACATTTCACACACGTAAACACAAACAAACAAATGCACACACACACACACACACACACACACACACTACAAAATTGTTGATTTAGCATGTGTAACTGCGATTCTAATCAGTACAATGAACCATTGTAGCCAGTACGTAATGGTCCATCTAACCTCCTGAGGTGGAAACTGAGCTGCGCTTCCTGACCTCCTGCCAAATGTATGACCATATAAAGAATTTGAAAACAAGTCCAATTTGGATAAACTCCCATATCTATTGGGTGAAATTCCACAGTGTGCCATCACAGCAGCAAGATTTGAGGCCTGTTGCCACAAGAAAAGGCCAACCAGTGAAGAACAAACACCATTGTAAATACAACCCATATTTATACTTATTTATTTTCCCTTTTGAATATTTTCTCTTTGCACATCATTACAACACTGTATATATATATATATATATATATAATATGACATTTGAAATGTCTTTATTCTCATTGTTTATTTCACTTTTGTGTCGTATCTATTTCACTTGCTTTGGCAATGAAAACATGCGTTTTCCATGCAAATAAAGCCCCTTACAATGAAATTGAATTGAAATTGAGAGAGAGAGAGACAGCAGTACCTAGATCTTATGCACAGATTCTGTCAGACCTGGGCCCTGACAGTAAATCTCAGTAAGACCAAAATAATGGTGTTCCAAAAAAGGTCCAGTCACCAGGACCACAAATACAAATTCTATCTAGACACTGTTGCCCTAGAGCACACAAAAAACTATACATACCTTGGCCTAAACATCAGCGCCACAGGTAACTTCCACAAAGCTGTGAACGATCTGAGAGACAAGGCAAGAAGGGCATTCTATTCCATCAAAAGGAACATAAATTTCAACATACCAATTAGGATTTGGCTAAAAATACTTGAATCAGTCATAGAGCCCATTGCCCTTTATGGTTGTGAGGTCTGGGGTCCGCTCACCAACCAAGACTTCACAAAATGGGACAAACACCAAATTGAGACTCTGCACGCAGAATTCTGCAAAAATATCCTCCGTGTACAACGTAGAACACCAAATAATGCATGCAGAGCAGAATTAGGCCGATACTCACTAATTATCAAAATCCAGAAAAGAGACATTAAATTCTATAACCACCTAAAAGGAAGCGATTCCCAAACCTTCCACAACAAAGCCATCACCTACAGAAAGATGAACCTGGAGAAGAGTCCCCTAAGCAAGCTGGTCCTGGGGCTCTGTTCACAAACACAAACACACCCCACAGAGCCCCAGGACAGCAGCACAATTAGACCCAACCAAATCATGAGAAAACAAAAAGATAATTCCTTGACACATTGGAAAGAATTAACAAAAAAACAGAGCAAACTAGAATTCTATTTGGCCCTACACAGAGAGTACACAGTGGCAGAATACCTGACCACTGTGACTGACCCAAAATTAAGGAAAGCTTTGACTATGTACAGACTCAGTGAGCATAGCCTTGCTATTGAGAAAGGCCGCCGTAGGCAGACATGGCTCTCAAGAGAAGACAGGCTATGTGCTCACTGCCCACAAAATGAGGTGGAAACTGAGCTGCACTTCCTAACCTCCTGCCCAATATATGACCATATTAGAGAGACATATTTCCTTCAGATTACACAGATCCACAAAGAATTTGAAAACAAATCAAATTTTGAAAAACTCCCATATCTACTGGGTGAAATTCCACAGTGTGCCATCACAGCAGCAAGATTTGTGACCTGTTGCCACGAGAAAAGGGCAACCAGTGAAGAACAAACACCATTGTAAATACAACCCATATTTATGCTTATTTATTTTATCTTGTGTCCTTTACCATTTGTACATTGTTAAAACACTGTATATATATAATATGACATTTGTAATGTCTTTATTGTTTTGAAACTTCTGTATGTGTAATGTTTACTGTTCATTTTAATTGTTTATTTCACTTTATATATTCACTTTATATATTATCTACCTCACTTGCTTC